>NW_026516752.1:0-189778 GCF_025766255.1 Zychaea mexicana | reverse complement strand
AAGCATAGTGATTTCAGAATCGGTCTGCGTTACGATCGTCGGCTGCCTGTCAAGATCGTACCAGTGAACTTGTTCATTGATGACACTAGCGGCAACCGATCAAAAAAATGGAACAAGTTCGATAGCTGGTCTCTAACGCCCGCTGCGCTTCTACTCACTGAACGCAACAAACGGGAGAACACGCACTTGATCGCTGTCCACAACAAATTGACTGCTTTGGAGATGCTTCCCTTTATTGTCGAGGACTTGTGCGAGCTTGAAAAGGGTGTGGTGATGTTCGATGCTGCTAGCAATCAGGACGTGTTGGTGGTGGCGCCGCTGTGCTTTATTTCGGCCGACAATCCACGGCACGCCGAACTCGTGTGTAGCAAAGGCCTTGCTTCAACTTTCCCTTGTCGCAAGTGCTACTACTATAAAGGATGTGATGAGCACTAGGCAGCTCTACCTCGCAATATTACTGACGTTGCAATGCTGTCAATAGGTCTTGATCTGGAGGATCCGGTGCGATTGCCAAATGACACCATGACAACGAATCCTACTGCTGTAGGATATAAACTGACTAGTGAGAGGCGTTGGGCAACCTCGAGGCGTTTGACATTACGAAAGACTGCCTAGTAGAGATACTGCACACCACGATGCTGGGAGTTACCAAATATCTCTTGCTTGAATTTTTCAATTATCTTGACAGCGACGAGCTCAAAGACCTCGAGCTCAAGTGCCGCAGCTACGACTCGAAAGCCTTCCGTCGCATGCTCAGCAGTAGTCTGCGTCTTCGCCGTTCCTTTGTCGGTCGCGATTACAAGGTCATTAGCCAGCAAGCAGCCGTCATCCTCAACGATCTCCTCCATCATGGTTGGTCAGCAAAAAGCGAGGAGAAAATGGAGGGTCTCCAGGCGTTCTTTGACTGCTTCCGTGTACATGGAGAGGTCATGTCGCTATTATTCATGTCAAAGATAGAAACAAAGTTCTCTATGTACAAGCTGCTGCTGAACAAGAAGATGGAGGAATTGACGGCTATGATTGGTGTTGTCGACAATTTCCTTATTGCGCAAGGAAATATGACCGCCAATAGTAAGATGGGTAACAAACCCAAGCTACACATCTTACATCACATCGTGGAGGGTATCGAATGTTTCGCCACTGCTATTCATTTTGAATCAGAAAAAGGCGAATAGTTCAACAAATTCCTCTGAGAACACATCCTCCACACCAACCGCCACAACCCTTCGCGAGACCTACTTGTTTCCTTTGGACGGTATACAATGTTTCGTTGCATTGTCAATAGAGGCTATTTTCCCCATGTCGCGTCCAGTCGACTTGTTCATGCCAGCAACAAGATATAGAGTTGCCACGGCAGTTACTTAGTAGCACTGGGCTTGCAGGGGAATATCAAGGGTAGAAAAGAGCTTGATATTACCTTGATATACAGCTTTTCTATAAAATATAAAGGTGTTTTCAAACACCTTAATATTTAGCTTTTCGAGTAAATATCAAGGTCTTTTTACACCTTGATATTTTTATGCGCATGTAGTCCCCCAAGCTCATGATTTGATTACATCATGCATGTAGATATCTATAACGGTCTTACTATACATTGCATTTGGACCGGGTGCCTTCTGTAGTAGGTTTGTAAAAAGAAGGATTACGCATTGCATATTTTCGTTCTTTTTATCACACATATAGTAAACGGACAAAGCATGCTATTGGTTTTTATATTCATGGTCATGTGTTATATATATATTATTATGGGTGTCCACAACCGTTTTTATTATATTTTGTATAAAAAATCAATACAAGATTATGCTTTATAGAACATTAAAAGAACGTCATCAAATGTAAGTCTATGTTATGTAATGATTTTAAAAGGAAGGCTGTAGTCGAAAAGAGATAGTGCAAAGGATGGCAGTCCTGCTACGGAAAAATGCATGTTGAGTCAAATTATAAGTGAAAGCAAAAGCAGCGTAGAAGGAGATGTTCATAGACGATTTTGGAGATAACATACCTAAAAGACACAATGAAGATTATTAGTGAAGAATCCAGAATGCATAATTCATAGGATGAAGGAGTTAAAGACCGGCCGCGAAAGGAGCAGTTTGATATATACCAATGGTGCAGAGACAACGAAGCTCGTCATATGTCATAGGAAAAGAGTACTAACAAAGATACATATACCTATAAGGCCTTGATCCTTATCATCCATATGAGTCAGCCATAATAGTAGCACTCCATTTCATCACGTTAGGAAGCCTTAGCAAGGCATGAATAAGTTCGTAGTGTACATGTGGCACGATGAGATGGGTGGTAGATTGTAGTTAGTCAGGGTTATAGATAAATGGTATACAGTAGATAAAATGAAAAAAGGGAAACTTACGCTCTTCTAGCTATATATAACATCTGGCAGCGACAGCAGCTTCAAAAGGTATAAAGTACAAACTATGTTGTATGAAATGGTATAATGAAG
Organism: Zychaea mexicana; assembly: GCF_025766255.1. Taxonomy (NCBI): domain Eukaryota; kingdom Fungi; phylum Mucoromycota; class Mucoromycetes; order Mucorales; family Lichtheimiaceae; genus Zychaea; species Zychaea mexicana. The sequence goes on along the minus strand of NW_026516752.1, from coordinate 187,317 downwards.
GCGTGCATTAGTATAAGCAAGATAAACTGTAGAAAAATGTAAAAAGGAAAGAATAAGAGCCAAGAGGATCACCTTCAAACAAGACTGTAAATAAAAATCGATGTATATAAAAACTGGCTGTTGTATCTGCTACGTAGTGAGAGGAAGAAGAAGAAGGAGGAGGAAGAGGAAAGAGAAAGGGAATCCAGTGAGCCAAAAAAAAAGAACTTTTGAAAAGTACTCATCACATGCACACTCACAAAATCCGATCCAAACATTTGCCACAGATTATGCAAGTAGCGCGTCGATTCCACCGACCAATACTTTATCCATCTTTCTGTATTCCAATCTTACCTACCACCTTACACCTTGAGCATGACAAAGTTGTATCCACTTGGCGTTCCCGTAGTACTGGATATTAAATCGTTGAAGAAAGTGGTGGCCTGTGCAATAGCCATGATCGTAGTGAAAAGTAACAGGCCGTGCATAAGAAAAGGAAGTGTAAGAAACAATGCGTAGAAGAAGTCCAAGTATGCAAGGAAGAGCATCAAGTGAGATCGTTGATTACTCCCCCAACACAATCTATATTGTGCTACTTTATTATCATACCATAACTTTTACGAACCTTTATCGTAAACAACGCCATCTATTTACATTTGCTGCTGGCAATATGTCGCTTAAATTTGCTACATTCCTAAGAGCATGTATAGTAGCACCCATAGTCGATGAGCAGTAATCCAATACGCCCTTAAGAAAGGTAAGAATGAATACACAGTGCACTACATCGTGACCAACCCCAATCCGATCCACATTGGTCCGACTGCAAACAATAATAACGGTATTCATCTGTAGCAAATATAAACTAATTGAGTGACAAAACATAAAGTCATTATAAAAGACGCTCTCAAAAATATACTTTCCTGAATCAGATCCCTTTCTTGATATCGAACTGCTTAGTGCTAACAACCAAAGTAAGCATAGAGAGTTGCTGGCAATACATTGTCGTTGCATGTACTGAGTTATCCTATAGATGCCTACCATACGTGAAATCAACGCACAAAGAGAGCGCGAAGCAGAATCCCGTCGTGTGGCCATCCAGCAGGAGAATGCTACTGCTTACGAGCGTGCATTGACGGAAGAACGGCTGCAAAGGGTGGAGGCGGAAAACAGGTTGCTGCGCGAACGGTTGACGTCGATAGGTGATACAGTTTCGCGCCTGTCTGAAGCGCGTCCTGAGCATGGGCAGCAAGAACCCGGTGTGGTCCAAACAGCGAGCACGCCAGGCCGTTTGCCAACTATTTCCGTAAGAAAACAATTATACATCGGCGAGCAATGGATTAGCAGTACATTGATGACTATGATGTGTTTGATAGGAGGCCATCTGCGACTACAATCGTACCCTGGGTGATCGTGGTTTCTGTTTCTCGACTGTGTTCACAGATCCACATAATCGCGCTGCTCGTGATCTGATCGTCAGGTACGTGAACAGCTTGAGCCATATCAACGTCAACAAGCGTCGTTTGTTGGACATGGTGTATACGTTCTTTGATAACGAGCGTACGAAGTCGCGACGACCGCCTTCCGCTGCTGAAGAACTGAAAGTGGTTCGGCGACGTTATCAGCGACGCAATACGGTAAGGTCATATAGATTAATTGGTGAGGATTTGGCTATTTGTTGGTAACAAAGGCAATGTTTAATATATAAAAGAAATTGCAACGGCGATTACGAGCCCACGAGAACCATTCTGCTCAATTCGATGAGCTCTACCCAGACGGTTCTCGGTTGCTCCAGCACAAGTGCCTGTCTGATGAAGAGACAGACACGGAAGGCAGCACCAATGGGAAGCAGTTGTTGGTGCTGGTGCCTGAATGGCGTACCGATAGGGTAAGACGCTTGCATGAGTGTTTAAAGGTTATGTCATGGAGCTGATGACATCTGTAGGCAAACGAGTTTTTTACAAAACTGGACGAGATTGTGGCTGCTGGTGCTGGTCTCCGGAATCAGCGAGCGGCACTTGTTGGTAGAACAAGGGTTAGCAGAGCGGTGGATTTGGCACCTGAAGTGGTGTCTACGCTGCCAGCTTGGGCTCACCATTAGAAAAATAAATCGGTTGCACGGTTTCTGTATGGGTATGGGGAGGGCAAAAGTAGTTATGTGTGTACTGTTTCGTAAGAGGATTGTTTAGGGGAGGGAGACTCAGAATGCAATTGATATTGGGGGTCAGAAGAAAAAGTCTTTGCCATATCTTGGGGTAATATACAAAACGAACACGCGTCCTTTCTTTGTTCCCTTTCTTCTCTTTCCTGGTTTTTTTCTGTTAATCTTTACACTGAACAGCATCTCCTTCATTCGACGCTCTATTCTCGATACACTCGAAGGAAGGGTATTCAGTACATATATAAGCTGCCGCACATTCACAAAAAAGCCTTATTGTTGGAACCAGCATTTGGTACGGTTGGCCTTGTATATACATGCGTTCCTAGATACTATACAGAACTATCTCTTTGTACAAACGAACACTTTCTTTATACAACATAATGTGCTATTAATCATTTCGCTGACGAGCTCAGCAAGAATGTAGGCACTTACGTAGCTGTTTCGACAGTTGAATGGACATGTAAAGGCAAGAACGAATTTTTTAAGGCAGTGAACGGTTTTGTTTGTTGAGGAGGAGAGATGAAAGTATAAATGTAGAGATGGGATATTCATGCGGAAAGTAAAGGGTTTGCCCTTATGCTAACATTTTTTAGGCAAGGGAATGACTACTGTTGTTCCGTCATTATCATCGTCTAGGCTATCATATTTAACGACTGTAACTTGTGTGTTCAAACGGTGAACAGGCACGATGCAATCGCTACTCTCGGCTCAAAATCGACTACTCCATATTGTTTCCAAGTACAAATCCGTGAAGGAGGGGGACATCCAACTCCAATTAGATATTAGATAATATTATTGACTATAAGAACTCTATTGGCTGTAAAAATCCAAATTGTCCAAAAAATTGAATTTTGGGGAACGGCTATTTGCACCACCCCACCTGCACCACCCCTCGGGTAGTGACTAGCTTTTTGGAGGTGAAATGGCATGGCGGGTGGTGAGAAACGATGAAGGGTGGTGAGAGATGAATGTGAAACGAGACTATGGCGTATTGTTTGTTTAATGCATAAATATGTGTAGCAGTACCACCACGTTTTCAATTGTATTCATAACTATAAGAAACATAGTGATCATACAAACATTACGAGTTTGCTGCATAAATGTCTATTTTTTTTAAAAAAAAGGAACACTAGTGAGAAAAAAGAAACGCGACTAAATACACTATCTGTCAAAATAATGTAAATCATCAGTAGTAGCCTACAGTCATCGCAGTATTAAGCACTATCGTTGATGAGAACGTTTGCTATAGACTATGACACACTAACCAGGATGTTGCTACTGAAAGAATCAGAGAGGCTTGAGTTGAGAATTAAAGATGTGATCCTTTTTATAATTTTGTGTGACAAGGAAAAGAAAACGCCTCCTTCCTTTTCCATTCAGCAAGCATGTCGACATTACAGACGAGATCAGCAAACATTCCCGAGGAAATCAACCAAACGTACGAATCGTACGACATTGCAATTACATCCTTGCAATCTTGGGCGTTGAAAAACAAGTTCCAGCTTTCAGTAATCAGAGCTGATAAAACAGGTCCCAAGCGAAGGTGCCAACTTGGCTGTAAGCACTTTGGTCAGCCCCGTGACCAGACACCGAAAGAGCAACAATCGCAGCAGCAACAAACAACAATTGTTATTGACGAGGAAGGCGGCATTCTGAGCAGCACCGAGAAAAAGAAGAAAGGACGTAGCAAGGATTCTCAACGGATTGGTTGCCCTTTTAATCTGATGCTACGACCATTAGACAGTAAGAGCCAGCAATGGCGTGTGGTGAGTATCTATGATGGCGGACACAATCACCATATGGCTTTGGAACCTAGTGCCTACCCACTGCACCGCCGTTTGAAAGGAGACGTTCTCCAGACAGTGCGTACCTTAATCCTCAACCATGCCACGAACAGAGTCATCACAGACTTCCTACGCAGCAAAGGCCATTCTGGTACCACCGCAAAGGATATTTCAAACATTCGTCAAACAGTGTTCAACAACGACCCTGACGGTGCAATGTTCAACCTGATCAACCTTCTGCAAGAGAACGATTACCACGTCCGTTTTGACTCGAGACAAGAAGGGGAAAAGATTTTCCTCAATGCGTTGTTCTTTGCCCATGGCGATGCTATAAAGGTTGCAAACCAATTCCCGGAGGTGATCTCCATGGATGCCACCTACCAGACCAATCGCAACAAAATGCCATTTATAAATGTGATTGGTACCGGAAATGTTGGCGTGAAGGCGTTAAGAAGCTTTTGTGTAGCTGGAGGATGGGTCTCGAATGAGACCACAGGGTCGTATATGTGGTTTGCTCAACAGCTAAAGTCAGTTGTTTACTCGTCTTCGACAGCGGTTTATCCAAAAGTGTTCGTCACAGACAGTGAAGCGGCATTAATGACTGCGCTTGATTCCACTTTCCCTGAGTCTACGAAGATACTGTGTAAAATCCATTTGCATAGAAACTTCAAGACGAACCTTCGAAAGCTTTTTGACACTCAAGAACAATGGGACCAGGTAGAAAAGGCGCTCAACCTTTTGATGTCTAGCTCTTACAAGGACAAGTTCGATGATATGATGGAGAAGGTGTCCGATGTAAAACTAGAGCAAAAGGCGCTTACTATGTTTGAAAATGCAATACTGTGTTGTTCAGATCCTGAAAAGGCACGAAGCTACTTGAAAAGGTAGATGATTAGTGTACCTTTGAATGTTGTCCAAATCCTTGTGGGGCTTTATGATTGATCTAGCTCATATACTCTTTCTATAGTAAACTTGCCTTTAGGGAAAAATGGGTTGGTAGTGAGACCGGTCAACTGCGACACCTTGGAAATACGAGTACCAACCGTGCTGAAGGTGCTCACGCCGAAATCAAAAAGTACATCGATCCATCCAGCAGCCTTCATCTTTCTTTCACACATCTGAATATGTGGTATAAAGACAAGGTATATATACATACGTTTTGCTGAGAAATGTTCGCATCAATTCATGTTGTTGCATACTTATATTTAAGTATCGGCACGTTTGGGGTTTGCGATAAGCAATACTGTGTAATTGATGATAGACGCTTTTGTAGAACACCAACTGGAATCAGCAGGTTGATAAGGAAGCATTGAGTGCTAATTCTCATCTTCCTGAGGCATATAAAACGCGACTTGAGCTCCTCAGTCGTAATATATCTCGCTTTGCTTTTGAAGCCATCAAAGACCAGTTGAGATTTTCGAACGTGCTGAAGACGATGCATTGCAAGTGTGCCTTAAAAATCCATTACGGAATACCATGCTGTCATATGTATCCAGCTGACGGGCCCATTCCATTGTCGATTATCCCTCGGCGTTGGCACTTGTTCCCAGAAAAAACAGCATCGAATCTCAATGGTATGGCTATTGCAGAGTTTAAAACAATGGTGAGTATGTTCACCGACGATTTATGAGCCGGTTTTCTTTTCTTCTTTTTTGCAATAGACGAATTTGTCGATGTGCTCTCTGCACCTAACGTTATAGCAGTTGTGGACGACCACGAGAAGCCAACGATCGAAAAGCAAGTCGCCGCTGAGCTTGTCCGGATTGAAAACCTAGGATTCAATCTCCAAAACCAGCAGCAACTAGCAGATCTTTTGCATAAATTGAAGGCAATCAGTAATGATTCGTTCATTGATATGCATGAACTGCAATCTCCACCTGTGCCAACAAAGAAAACAACAGCTCGCACTACTGCAAATAACGCCAGCAGCAGCAGCAGCAACAGCAGTAATTACAACAAACGCTTGCCAATTACACTCGAAATCCAAGATGAGCAAAGCAAGAAAAAGGCCAAGACGGGCTTCGGAGCTGAAGCAGCAGCCACATGGTATGTACCAATCATTCCAGTGTGTAATATAAGCTGACTGTGGTGGGCCGTTAAAATAGGGAAGGAAAGGGCAAGGATCTGGCGGTGCCATTGGCTGGTGTCTTAAGCACCGATGTACCCAAGCAGCAAGTCGCCACTATTGTTAGTCCTCAGCCTGATGGTAATTGTGGTTTTCGTGTCTTGGCTTTGGCCTTGAAAAACGATGAGGATATGTGGCCATCCATCAAAGACGATATGTTTGTGTTTTTGCAGCAGAATCGCGCTATTTTTTTACATCTCTTTAGAGAAGATGAACTGGCTTCAGTGGAGCATAAGTTATCCGATCGCTCCTCTCCTTGCAATACTGCTTCATATTTCAATCATTCTTGTGCAATTCTAGCTGCCAATGCGTTCTCAAAAGCCATTGCTTGGTATTCTGTTGAATTCTCAACTCTATACATACCTTTCCTTTCCGCTCCTACAGGTAAACCTATCAGTATGCAGTTGAGCAATTTTCATTTCTACCATGTCTCTTTTAGACCAGCTGCCCAAGTTGTGTACCCTTCTGTCCATCGCTCCCATAATCTCTTTTGTACCCGCCACAACTTCACCAACCATTCCTACTTAATCGACCACAAAAAATAGACCTCTTCCCTTCTCTCTTACTTTAATAACGTCAAACAACCAGCTCGCAAACAGAAATATTGCTACAAGATGTGTAATCGAATAACGTAAGCAAAAAGAAAATAGTGTCAAAGAAGTGTACTAATTATCAATCAGACCATGAAAACATGATATATTATGTAAACACCCATAATACAATAGTTATGGTCTTGCTGTAATCGTACTAATGCAGCACTTTGATTTATAAGAAAATTGAAGATCACTTTAAAGAAGAACCGGTACTTTGCTGATAGTTAACGAGTAGTCTAGTTACCTTGAACAATAACAGATAGACCCATTATAAAGATTTCATTGAAATACATGCCTCCTCTCACCACCCTTCATCGTTTCTCACCACCCGCCATGCCATTTCACCTCCGAAAAGCTAGTCACTACCCGAGGGGTGGTGCAGGTGGGGTGGTGCAAATAGCCGTTCCCGAATTTTGTGTATATATAAAAATAATTGGTAAGAAAGGAATGCCAGGTATTAATATAGTGATTAAAAAAGTTTAATAAATTTTTTATAATCTATAATTTATCAAAAAACAAAAATAATTATTTTTATTTTTTCCTACAAGTTCTAATAGCTCAATAAAAATAATTTTAAAATTATTATATATTGTTTATTTAAATACTGAAAATTAAAAAATCCAATAATTATTGGTTTTTTATATTTTCTAAAAGTTAAAAAAAAAGAAATAGGTTGAATCCCATTTCTACTAGTAGAAATAAATTCTAAAAATTTATTTCTTAATTTATATTTTTAATATTTTACCAATAAAAAAAATGAAATTAAAAAATTTCATTGGTAAAATAAAATGATCATATAATCATTTATTTTATTTTTATTTGTAGATATTTACTTGTAGGAAAAAATAAAGATAATTATTTTTGTTTTTGTTATTGTTATTATTTCTATAAAAAGAAAAATAAATATAAGAAAACATAATAATTTTTTACAATCTAATGATTGAGAAAAATTTATAGTTTTCAAAAATATTTATTAATAATGTTTATTCTCCTATGTTATATACTAGTTGAAGAAAATATTATAAATAGTAGAGTATGCAATTTTATAATATACTAAGATTATGCTTATTGATATATTCCTTCAATAAATCCTTTTGATTAAATTTATCAATTGATAACCAACTGTTATCATCAGCACTATATCCAACCCATTTTACCTCAAACAAATATATACCATTTTCAGTTTTATGCCTAATAATCTCTTCTATTTCATATAATGCCATTGCTAGTTGTTTCCCTTTATTTCGCTTTCTTTTTTTACTACGCTCATTAAATCTTGGAACATCATTATTATCACTATTACTCTGATTTGAATTATTATCAGATTCATTATCAACAATCATTTCTTCATTTGATATAGCCATATTAAGCAGGTCATTTTGTAATCTAATCATTTTATCCAGTTTATCTTTATTTTGTTTATCATTGCTGACCACTATATCAATTAGTTTATGCTCTACTGGAAAATTAAAATCATTACTGTGCATAGTTTATGGTGTGGTAAAATAGGAATATTGAACATTTCTACAAATTTTGTAATATTTTTTAATAAACAAGCTATACGAAATTGCAGATTATAGTATTTTATGTTATCCATTTTAACAACTGACTTGTTATTATTGAATCGGCAGAATTTATTCCCAATTTCTGAAAATTGATTCTCAACTTTTGTCCTAAAACTTCCAAATGTCTTATTAAAATGATCCTCAGTAATCGTTAAGGGCTCATTTACATTTTTACGTATAGGGTATATAAAATTATCATGGCTAAAGTTATATCCTTTTTCATTAGCAAGCTCTGTAAATTATGTGATAAACAAAGTATATCCACCATCAACTGCCATTATATCATTCTCATGCATATATTTAAATAATTTCATGTTTAAAAACATGCTACCATCTGAGCTATCAGAACAAAAGTCACTTTTAGAAGTATAAATAATCATATCATTCATATCACTAACAAATTGGGTACGTATTCTATTCTTCTTAAATTTATAAGAATACATTCTTTGAAAGTGGTCAATTTCAGTATCTACATAGTTAATTCTTGAATCATGACTATCCAATACAAGTGTTACATGTTTAAATAAGTCGGGATTATGCTTTCTAGCAGATAGAATACGTAATTTGATAGATGAAAACATGTTATTCATTGAATCATTTACTATTTTGTTGATTCGTTTGTAGTTGTCCTCATCCATCCAAAACTTTTTATAAAATGTATGAAATGTGCTATGTGGTAAGTATTTTTCAAATTTTTCACCACATACTCCAGAGACTAAATGATATAATAAAAACAATCCTTTTTCAATTTCAAAGTAAGGTCCGGGATATTCCTTGTTTGGATATAAAACTACTAGAAAATAAAATACAGCAACATAACCTAATTTACGTACCAATTCATCCTTAATTTTTTCTATGAATTTAATATGTTTCAAATCAGTTCTATGTTTATATTTATTATGTACAGTAGGCCAATTCCATTCTAGGAATTGCCAATAATTTGCAATAATTGGGTTTACTTCATTTGTAATCAGTGGTGTATAGTTTGTTGTATCCATTGGGTCGTTCTTTGTTTATATTATGGATTTCAATTTTTATAATCATTGAATACATGATTTTGGTCACATGATGTCATAAAATTGATAAAATATCAAAATGGATGATATAATTTAATATGGCAGCAAGCAATTTATTAGATTTATCAAAAACTATTGTAAATTTATAGCCAATTTAGTACTGTACATCCCACGGAGGGAGGAGGAACATCATCGTCGCACGAAGCATACCATCGTACAAATGCAAATACATGCTCTGTTGGCACACTATCTATAGTCAATACATGCTGAAAGAAATACTGTATTTCACATGGCTATGCAACTGGCGGTGGCTGTGGACTAGTATTACGTTGCCCTGATTCGTACAGAACTTGTACATACGCTCTTCGCCGAGATCGTGCTGCCATGCTCTGGTAAGTCTGACCCATGATGTCAACTGTCTTGATCTTCTGATAATAATTACTAACAATTCCCAAGCCAGTTACGGGGTACTGGAAATGGTCGAAAGCTTGGTTGTATACATGATCGTAGAATTCATACAGATATTCATATAATGTGTCAGGCATGGTCGCGGTCGGTCCAGTTTTCAGAGGGTAAGAGCTTAGGGGCAATGGCTCAGATCCTGTCGCTTCTTCTGTGCCCATTGACCATAAGTAGAACCCATGAATGTCAAATCGAAGTGGGTCAACGTCAGAAGTTTGCTGGATGGGTTGAATATAATCAAGGAAACGAGTTAAATATTCAAAGTGATGTGGGCGGTCTTGGAATCGACCTTCAAAACAGCAAAGAAAATCACACCCACCAGTCTTTTGCAGAAACCGTTTCATGAAAGTCACTTCGAAAGACTCCTTCTGGTTTGTATCGATCTCTTTCAGATACCCATTGTATCTCTCAAAGCTGAAGAGCCAGAAGCCGTACAAGGGGCCGAAATCAAGGATCGTCATATCCAGATGCATATGTAAGTGCATGTTTGGTGTTACTGCTTCTGCGCCATACCAGTCTTCAACACCAGTGCAAAAATTCAGCACATTTGCGTGTACTAAATCGACCTCGCTCTTAGTAATCGATGGCTTTACTAGTAAACGGCATGCATTGACAAAAAGCAGCCAATTCTGAAGCAAACGATCTTCGAGGTGTCCCTGCAGCACAAAAGGTGAATACACTAGGCACCATGACTTCCAATCATCAGCAGTCATGAACGAAAAACCACTTTCGATCTTACGCTTCAAGGAAACATAGTCGGGTGGGAGGACAATGCCATCAGCCAGTCTAGGTATATGGTCATTCACAGAACAAGATCATGACATCCATCTATTAACAACGATAGCAACAAACGCAATAAAGAACTGCTACTAAAACGTATGTTTGCATTTCCTTCAGATCTCGATTTGTCAGATGCGCATCTTCGATCCAAAGTTTTGTCATATGTTTAGCAGTACCAAGGAACAAATTATGCATTGGGTCGATCATAGTACAACGAATGGGATCAAAGTAGCGTAGGTGATGAAGCTCTGACCATCTCGTCCCAGTTTCACGTTCGATCTATCGCCGAGCAGCCATAGTAGCAGCATATTTCCACCGAGTGGCATCACCCAAATTGCCTTCCTTCGTGCGTAGCTCCCAATCATCGACTTCGAAACCAGAGTAGTTTATACTCGATGTACCCTCAAAGACAGCGAACTGGCGAAGGCATTTATGGAAAGCACAGAGGCTTGCATGGGACGTGGATCCACTAGTTTTTCGAGCAGCAGGGATGTCGCATGCATTGTTGAGCAAAGCTACCCAGACAAGAGCGCCTTCTGTTGGATTGCTGTAGGTGCTGATCCTTTTTCCATTATACCACTCCAACAATTCATCAACCAGTGGACGAAGGTAATGATTCATACCGGATGTACTTGGCTCACTTGGACCTGGCATGATACCAACAAGGATTACATTCTCTGTTTTAAAGCGCTCTGACTGCGGCAAGTTGTTGACAGTTAAGTATAGAGCACCGCACGAGTATATAGAATTGATAAACGGACCAAACCAATCAACGTTAAGCGTCAACAACAACGAATGATATAAAGAAACGAATGGGGCACCAATTCTATCAAGGATACCACGCCACATATCGCCATCATAGATGTCAAAAAATTTGTTTTCATATCTTGTGCGGGAACGCCATTGTTCAATTTTTGCCTCGAACCCTGGTCGCTTGAAAAGCCTCTGTATACTAGCAGCCAAGGGCTGGTACGCAAATTCCTTTACTGGAGATAGGTGACTCTTAATGCTTTGAACAATCTGGTGCCGCACAATCCTTGGTATCGAATGTCGTCATTGGTGCATTCGGTGGTGCAATCGTTGGATCGTTTCAGGTAGAGACTGTGGCACTGGGAACACGACACATATAAGACGATGTTGTCTGTTAAGACAGAGAAGCTATATTATACTATGCAGGGTAGTAAGTGAATGAGGGATATGGGCATCCGGGCCAAGGAGATCTGCAAGCAGGACTGAGAAAAACTCGATAACTATGCCTGAAATATGCTCAGAAAAAAAATACAACTGGAACAAGACAAGGAAAACGAGGACGAGTGCAACTGGATGTCGATAATGCTGAAGTAGCATTCTTTCTGATACTGAATTATCGAGGTAAGTGATATCTTTTTTTAAGAAACACTTATTTAGTATTACTATGCAAGTGAATATAATAAAATTGTCCTTTAGGAACCGACCTCCTGTTATATCGACTATATCGTCTTCCTCGTTGCTGTATCCCCACTCAATGTTGTCCGCATCCAATACACGAGCATGAGCACCAACCACAGTCTCACTATCGCTATCACTACCGTTTTCGAATATGTTATCCTCAATGTCGAGAGGTATTCTGCGGTTGGCATTGACAGCTACATTTATAGATAATTCGTTATTAGTCGATCTATCAACAATTCTACTCAACAACTTATCATACCTTAAGGACGAGGGTAGGGAAGTGAAAGGGACTCCGGAGACAAAGGATGAATAGGAGAAGGGGGGTTGCCATCATCAATATCTATCGTATCATCACCATAATCGTCTATATCCGCGTTAGAATTGCCTGCTAGTGGAGGGGGAAAACACTGGATTCACTAGTACTATCCATGGTTACGCCATTGCCAACTGATGATCGGGACGTGTTATTGCTCAAGGATTCATAGAGAGCGATCATACTAGCCACTATATTCGAAGTCAAATATCATTATTACCATACTGATGCTTGGAAAAGTAGCTTATAAAATACCATCCTGCTGTGTCTCGCCTCTTAGTACAACGTGATCACGCTCATCGTGGTTTTGCCGTACTCGATTTGTCACCAACTCATAACCCCGTAGGTTTGACCTGCTGCACGTTTGATAGTAGCAAGCAACCATACGTCTATTGCTTGCTATTATGCATCAACAAAAAAGCTAATGTAGATAAAAGATTAACCTCAAAAGAATTCACTTTTATATAAGAAAAAGCTTCCCTTGAACGGGGTCGTCTTTAATAATTCAGGGGTTGTTGCTCCTACACTGTCCCTAGCTTTTCAAATCTCTACTTAATCGCATTAGTCATTCACAACAATGAAAAAAAAATGCATTCTATCAGTATCGTAAAACATGTACTGCTTTGTAATACACTGAAAATGTTTTTATATATAAAAATGCATTGTAGCATCCTTTTTTTTGGATCCAACTGGTTTCGGCATGACATCAAATTATATATATAAGAGCGGCATTTTTCGGTACTTTACATATGTTTGTAAGAGAGCAGTATGAAAAAAACATATGATCTTTTGAAGCAAGGGCTGTAGGGGGATTATGAAGATGCAGAACAGTAGTAGTGCGAGACCCGTCACTTTTTTTTAGGTTTATACTTTTATACTTATTGGAACGAGGAAAAAAAGCTGCATCTGATGGTATATTATTTATATGAAAATAATCAGAATTGGTTGGATAACAGCAAAAACCAGTTTTTCAAAAAACATTTACACTATAGTTTGGTAAAAGGGGGATTTAAACTCGCGCCTTCTACTAAAAGTAGGACATAAGGCTAGTGCATTAGACCACTTCACCAACACAAAGATTTTGAAAAATTAAGTATACATATCTGCTTTTGCTGTAGCCCGGGAAAACATTTAGCCGTCGGGAAAACCAATTACCTATCTATTTCCTTTTTAGGAAGTCACGTGATCTAAGCCACTTAGTAAGCCCCTAGGAAAACGTTTAGCCGTTAGGGAAGTCAATTACCTATCTATTTCCTTTTTAGGAAGTCACGTGATCTAAGCCACTTAGCAAGCCCCTGGGAAAATGTTTAGCCATCGGGAAAACCAATTAAATGTCTATTTCCTTTTTAGGAAGTCACGTGATCTAAGCCACTTAGCAAGCCCCTGGGAAGACGTTTAGCCATCGGGAAAACCAATTAACTATCTATTTCCTTTTTAGGAAGTCACGTGATCTAAGCCACTTACTAAGCCCCCAAGGGGTGACTGTAAGAAGTTACCCGGTGGCTCAGTGGCTTACTAAGTAGCTTAGATCACGTGACTTCCTGAAAAGGAAATAGATAGTTAATTGGTTTTCCTAACGGCTAAACATTTTCCCAAGGGCTTGCTAAGTGGCTTAGATCTCGTGACTTCCTAAAAAGGAAATAGACAGGTAATTGACTTCCCTAACGGCTAAACGTTTTCCCGGGGGCTTACTAAGTGGCTTAGATCACGTGACTTCCTAAAAAGGAAATAGATAGGTAATTGACTTCCCTAACGGCTAAACGTTTTCCCGGGGGCTTACTAAGTGGCTTAGATCACGTGACTTCCTAAAAAGGAAATAGATAGGTAATTGGTTTTCCCGACGGCTAATCGTTTTCGCGGACTAAGCAACAGCAGACATATATGCTTTAGTTTTTTTCAAAACTTTGCATTAGTATATAGGTGTTTTTTAGTTACTCCATCCTTAAATATCACTCCTTCTATAGATCATAGCTCATCTATTATTAATGCTATTGCTATAAAACTTTGTAGGTATATACAGATGATGTATATACATCTAAATATGTTTTTACTGAAGACAGTCACATTGCTTATTTTAGACATTACATAAGAGGATGTGTAAAAATCACTAAAAGTAGCTTTATTTAAGGTGGATTAAGACTTCTAGAAGGTGCAATATTGTAGCTACAGTGCTGTAAAGTGCAGTACATGTATCTATCATATATGGCAACAACATAACAAAACGGCAATAGCAGTCACATAGTATATAGGCTTTTTTTCTTGAGAAAACTTTATTCTCACAAGTTCCTTATTCTGCCCCGACTTTAACTTTGGCCCCCCCCCCAGTTTTCAATTTTTTTGAAAGTCAGATAGGTGAAGGGTAGCAGGCACAGAATAAAGGGACTTGGAGAAAAAATTGAGTGCAGCAGTATATGTTTTGTCAGTGACCAAAAAAAAGCATTGTAACTACATGGTCTGCCATTCATCTTGAGACAAGGTAATTATGAAAGTGCATCTGTAAATTTTAAAGCTCATTGAGAACGGGGAGCGGTAGTAAATAGCACAGGGAGAGCACTTACGATTTGCGGCAGAAATAAGCATCTGCACTTTTTTACTAACGGTCACTGTCAGGCCTGCTCAAATCAATTCTAATAGACACAACTGTAACAGCGATTCGAGATGAAGTTGGATTCAACACGTAATTATAATATATGTGGTAAGATGGAGGTAAGAACGAACGTATATATTGGATATACATAGGTGTGTGCGCGCGTGTGTGTTTGTTGGTATAGCATTGCGGTAAAAACGAAGGCCTTTCTTGTCTTTGTTCTTGCTCCAAACGCACACGATCATTTTGCCGATTCCTTTTACCCTCGACGTCGACGCTTCCACCATTCAATAATCCAAACGTCGATGGCCCTTGATGAACGACGAAAAACATACAAGAACTTGTTACGGCGTGTTGGTACTCGATGCGCAAATACTTTTACAATACTCGTTTCCATACCTCGCGTATAAACACATACAATGTCCAACCCGTTTGGCATCGCCATCTCAAGGAATGGTCAAGGCTTATTTATTGTAATCTACAATGCTGATGGTAAGTGCTGCAAGTGTTTTCTAAGTTTTTATAATTATAAAGGGTGCACAAGTGTCTAATATTACTACTGTTCCTTGCTCTATCATACCGCCTCTTTCATTTCAGCAACCAGCAAAGATATCGGTGCAGCTAATGGGTACGCATATCTTATGAAAGAATGGGTGGGATGCACATCCAGTATGCTATTGAGCGGTCTATGTTATGTTACATAGGGGGTTAATCCTTAACCGTAAATCCTTAAAAGGTTTTATTGTTTAAAGATAAATCATTGTTTAAACATGTTTAGGAAAAATAAAAAATTAGATTATAATTTTTTTATTTTTAAAACTTTTAACTTTTTTTAAAACTTTTATCTTTTTTTTTAAAACTTTTTTTTTTAATTCTTTGAAAGGTTTATGTTTCATATAAACCTTATTAAACCTTTTAAAGAGTTATATCCTTTAAGGTTTAATATTTAATTTGAAAAGTAGCGGACCGGTAGGGAGCATACCCCCTCTAGGCTAGAACTTTAGTTCGACGCCCGGAGTGAATGAAATGAACGGAGCTTGACAGTGGAAATCCTTAACTAAAATTAAATCACTGTTTACAGTAGATTTAATTGTTATGGATTGAAACTCTTGGTGGTGGTAATGTTGTGGGGTGTCAACATTACATCAACACCACCATAGGGGTGCTTCCATTTTAAATATAAATTATAAAAGAAAATTTATTTTCTTTATAATTATATTTATCCTAATATAAAAAATAGAAACATTTGTGTTTCATTTATTTATATGGCTCCACAGCGGTAGCGAGGATAGGGCCGAGTAATGGTGTGGGGGTGTTTAGAATAATATATAAAGTTAGCCCCCCACTGGAGGCTTTTAACCCTGGAAGGGTAACTTTATATATGATAGCGAATGAAATGAGCTATTAATAGAAAGGTAGCGAATGAAATGAGCTATTAGGGGGTTAATCCTTAACCGTAAATCCTTAAAAGGTTTTATTGTTTAAAGATAAATCATTGTTTAAACATGTTTAGGAAAAATAAAAAATTAGATTATAATTTTTTTATTTTTAAAACTTTTAACTTTTTTTAAAACTTTTATCTTTTTTTTTAAAACTTTTTTTTAATTCTTTGAAAGGTTTATGTTTCATATAAACCTTATTAAACCTTTTAAAGAGTTATATCCTTTAAGGTTTAATATTTAATTTGAAAAGTAGCGGACCGGTAGGGAGCATACCCCCTCTAGGCTAGAACTTTAGTTCGACGCCCGGAGTGAATGAAATGAACGGAGCTTGACAGTGGAAATCCTTAACTAAAATTAAATCACTGTTTACAGTAGATTTAATTGTTATGGATTGAAACTCATACTGCACTTATTTTATAGCCCCGGAAACGCGCTCCCTCAAAGGATAGTATCAGTGGTTGGATATAGGAGGGATAAATAAACGGTATACAGTAGTCGCATTTAATAAATAATTGATAGTACATGAAGAAATATACAATGATGCAGTGATTGGGCACCTTTATTTAAAGTGTTTTAGATATAGCATTGACATGACAAAAAAAAAGGTTTTTCATCGAATATGTGGTATTGTGGAATCAATTGTTATGTCAGATTATTAAAAAGGCAATACTGACAATGTTGTACACGTTTCTTGTTCCTGATCCCTAATCTCATACCTACATCTCGAAATCTCAAACATGAGCAACATCCCAAACGCTTCAACTATTACTCCTACTAGTACTACTACTACCCTCCTAGTTTTGATCTCGGCCAACCTTGCCCAGGCGCGCCCTGAAAAAGTTGCCTGTCTTGTGTGGGAGCAACGCTTAAAGCAGCAACCACAGGAAACTGGTGAATGCTGGGTGTACAAAGACAAGTGGTCCCGCGAGGATGAGGAAGCGAAGAAGCAGAAGAAAGCAGAAGCGGCAGGCGAAGGTTAATATGGACACGCATAAAATAGAAAATTTAGCACAAATGTTTACACATGATGCAGTAGGCGTTCATGAGCCAAAACGACAGCGCAAGGTGATGAAGCTTTGGACGATCTGTTACCGCTGCCATCGTGCAACTCTGAGCTCCAGTACTGTGGAACTCGATCAAGAGAACTACGATGTAGATGGTGTTAAACGACGTCCAGTTCAGAAAAAAAGCAAGCAAGTTGGATGCACAGCTAAGCTTAAGGTCGCTTGCTATGCTGATGATCCTAGCTATGCTCATTTTGAGTATACTGGTGACCATACTGGCCATACACCCAGTAGCGTTGAAGATATACAATACCTGCGAAATACACCAGAGGTCAACCAACGAATCTTGGAAGAATTGCGCAAAGGATATAACGTTCGTGATATCAGAATGTACCTGCAGCATGAATATCAAGCATTGCCGAGCAGCAGCCGTGCAGCACACATCAATACTATTGATGTCAATAATATATATTATAGATATCGGCAGGAATTGTACTCGAAAGCTGAAGATGATTTTGCTTCAGTTGAAGCATGGCTCAATGATTTCCGCTCCCAAGGCTATCATGTTTGGATCGGTGCTAATCCTAGCTACACAACAAATGCCGGAACTCCTAGCCAACAGCTTTCGAAAGAGCACTTTGCTTTCGGATTTGTTGCTCCATGGCAAAAAGAACTTTTGTTGGGTACCTCTGGAAGGTTTATCTGTTTGGATGCAACCCATGACGTCTCCCAATATCCTGAATGTGTCCTATACACGATGGTTATTCGTCACCCTGTAGTTGGCTGTGGCGTTCCTGTTTCATACTTGCTGACCACTGATAAGTCATCGACTCCTCTGATCAGTTGGTTCCAGTCATTGGCTTCTCTCGGACTTGATCCTACTCGCTTTACGATCGATCGTGATTTCGCCGAAGACAACGCCATCAAATCAGTTTGGGCGCAATCAACGATTCAACATTGCCTATGGCATGTTAAGCGCGCGTGGAATAAAAATGTTCAATCCAAGGTTGTTGGCATGAGAGGTCGTACGATTGTGCAAGCCAGAGAATATATCCGTGGTCGTTTGGATGAAATCATGTACGAAAAAGATAAGGAGAAATTTACGTCGATTTTCCAGTCATTCCTTAGTGAAATGGAGAAAACGCAGCCATCCTTCCATGTGTATTTCGTACGCGAATGGGTTGACAGTCTAGGTGGCAGTGGATATCAGCGTTGGGCGGCGTGCTTTCAGCCAACAGTATACACCAATATGCAAACGAATAACTACGTCGAAACCTGGCATAATCAGTTGAAGACAGAATATTTGAAACGCAAACGCTTGCATCGACTTGATGTTTTGCTTGAAATTCTTTCTTCTGATGTGGCGTTTGATATCCTTAAGGAGGTAAAACGGCTACTCGCGAACGTTGGCAAAATGGGTCCTTATGAGCACGCTATGCGTAAAGAAGAACAAGAAGCCGAAAAAGTGAATCGTGCAGAGCTCCCATCAAAAGTCCATGTGGTGTCTGCAACGAAGTATACAGTTCAATCCTTTGTTGACAGCAGCACTACTGACAATGTAAATCGATTTCTCATATAGTCATTTCCATGTTTCATTTCTTATTCCTATTACTTACTTTATATACTATCTATTGTAATAGGTCATTTCACGTAATAGCCAACTCATTTCTTGCTCGTGTCCAAAGTTTGATAGATCGTTGCTCCCTTGTAAGCACATGTTCTTGGTAGAACAGCATGTAAAAACCGTCACTGTACGTCCATCTATGGCCACCCACCAACATTGGATCGAGCATGCCACTGGATCAACGTCCCAAGCACAGCCGCACCAAGGTCAACGTCTTCCAACGCCAATGGATAAGCTCAAGGACATTTACCAACAGATATCACAGGAAACAACAGCAATAAGGCGCCTTCTGGAGAAATCCACTGTTCACGATGGGCAAGAAGCTGATTCTGTTGATGCTGTAATGGCCCGAATGACTAAACTTGCTGAAGATGCATCGAGCGTCAAAACCGATCTGAACAACATCCTATCCCTACCATCCAATGCCAACTTCCACCGCCAAAACAATTCTTGATCACCATTTCCTTTATTTCATCTTATTATCTATAAATATATCGTATAAATTATCAGCCAACTATATAAAGTATCACCTATTATTGCTTTCATAAAGTACTTACAATACAAACGATGAAAGACAATCCCACTCTTTTCTTTTATCCCTCCTATATCCAACCACTGATACTATCCTTTGAGGGAGCACGTTTCCGGGGCTATAAAATAAGTGCAGTATGTAACATAACATAGACCGCTTAATAGCATAATGGATGTGCATCCCACCTATTCTTTCATAAGATCTGCGTACCCATTAGCTGCACCGATATCTTTGCTGGTTGCTGAAATGAAAGAGGCGGTATGATAGAGCAAGGAACAGTAGTAATATTAGACACTTGTGCACCCTTTATAATTATAAACACTTAGAAAACACTTCCAGTACTTACCATCAGCATTGTAGATTACAATAAATAAGCCTTGACCATTCCTTGAGATGGCGAATTCCAAATAGGTTGGACATTGTGTGTGTTTATACGCGAGGTATGGAAACGAGTATTGTAAAAGTATTTGCGCATCAAGTACCAACACGCCGTAACAAGTTCTTGTATGTTTTTCGTCGTTCATCAAGGGCCATTGACGTTTGGATTATTGAATGGTAGAAGCATCGACGTCGATGGTAAAAGGAATCGGCCAAATGCTCGTGTGCGTTTGGAGCAAGAGCAAAGACAATAAAGGCCTTCGTTTTTACCACAATGCTATACCAACAAACACACACGCGTGCACACACCTATGTATATCCAATATATACGTTTGTTCTTACCTCCATCTCACCGCATATATTATAATTACGTGTTGAATCCAACTTCATCTCGAATCGCTGTTACAGTTGTGTCTATTAGAATTGATTTGAGCAGGCCTGACAGTGAGCATTAGTAAAAAAGTGCAGATGCTTATTTCTGCCGCAAATCGTAATTGCTCTCCCTGTGCTATTTACTACTGCTCCCCGTTCTCAATGAGCTTTACGATTTACAGATGCACTTTCATAATTACCTTGTCTCAAGATGAATGGCAGACCATGTAGTTACAATGCTTTTTTTTGATCGCTGACAAAACATATACTGCTGTACTCAATTTTTTCTCCAAGTCCCTTTATTCTGTGCCTGCTACCCTTCACCTATCTGACTTTCAAAAAAAATTGAAAACTGGGGGGGGCCCAAAGTTAAAGTCGGGGCAGAATAAGGAACTTGGCATTACCATGCGGCCGTGTTCCTTTCCCTATGCACCCTATTATGCAGCTACATAGTACTACTGTTGTCGTTTTACACCTCTGCTCCCCTTTCTATAATACTTCTACCGTATATTTTTAAATAGTACTGTTGTCATTATTGCTGTAGCTGAAAATTATCAAATAAATAATCCTTTTCTACCTATACAATACGATTACGTTTTTCTAAAATAAAACAATGCATGCAGTATCGTCGCTTCAATTTTTTAATCAATCTATATTGATCGTTATTTATTTATCCATTACATATCGCTACTGTGCATACTGACTGCATATTGCAACCCCACTATCGCCATTAAAAATAGCTGTATATGCATAATCCCCAGCTTATATGGTTGAAGGAATCAGGTACTTTTTCACTACCTGATTCTTCCCCACTTTGCCAAGTAGACATTGAAGAATATACTGGATCTCCCATCTTGGGAGCTAACCATTAATAATTAAATGTTCAACAGACATTAGTTTGTTAGAACTTTGATTTATTAATATTAATAGTGAATTACAAAAAATGAAAAAAAAGAAATAAATAATTATTGAGGTTTATAATGAACCTTTAGGTTTATTATGGAACAGGGGATAATAAAAGAAACAGAGGTTCTTTTATATCCAACATAGGAGTTAATCCTTAACTATAAATCTTTAAAAGGTTTTATTGATTAAATTCATATCCTTGTTTAAACATGTTTAGGAAAAATAAAAAATTATATTATAATTTTTTTATTTTTAAAATGTTTAAAATATTTCTTTTTTATTTTTTTTTATTCCTTGAAAGGTTTAGGTTCTGTATAAACATTTTTAAACCTTTTAAAGGGTTATATCCTTTTATAATTAATTTAACACAGGCTAAGAAGTACGACAACGCCCAGTTCAATAAAAAATCAATGAAGTTAGATTTTTTTTAGAACGCTTGACAGTATTAAGAATAATAAATAAATTAGTAGTTTACTATATAGTTTATTATTATAAATTAATACTCCATAAGGAGCTTGTGACGATATGTTCTAGATTATAATAAATAGAGATATAATGATAGACAGGGGTGGTCCATCTTTATATGTGAGGATAATTAGATATAACAAGTTTACATATTAATGTTTAATATCCCTCCTATTACTGAAATTGAGAAAGACTCACAATGCAACTCCTCATCTCTGTTTCTCATTTTCCTCCTAATGTCAATGCTAATATATTCAGAATTAACAGCTTTTTTTTATTACTTAAATAAAACACAACATATATAACGCTTGCAGCAACCTATATGAACCCGTTTAGTCTACCATTATCAGCTTTCCTTCTGTATACTATCTATACATGAGCCCTGTACGCTGTTACTATAGTTGAGTCTATTGCAATTCAGGTTCAGTAAGAAGAAATTAGGGAATGATGTGAGATGGAGAGAATATATAAGACCATTTTTTTATTCTATGGCAGAGCTGCCCTTGTATAACCATACTCAGGCTGGTCAAGTGCCCAAATATGACGGTCAAAGTAGGGGGTAAACCTTAGTTTTATGTTTTTAATGAAAGTATAAACATGTAAAAATTTATAAGTAATATAATTTTTAAGTGTTTATAATAAATCACTAGCAGTCCTTCCTCGCTTCGCTCGGATGAATGAGCCCCTCTGCTTCGCTCCGTGTCATTCAACGGAAACGCGTCGCAAGGGGGTTCCCCCCTTGACCCCCAAGTAGGGGGCAAGCCCCCCAAACCCCCCTGTTAAGCGAGGTTGGATCAATGTTTTGGTATTAGATGCTTATTGTCTGTTTTCAAAAACAAAAGCAAGATCATTGTGCAGTGCGAAGTAGTCTATCATAGAAAGTCGTCAAAGTTGGATACTTAACTATCTCTAGTTTAGAATGCAATGTGAAAAGAAGTGTTGACAAAGATGATGTAGTGATATTGATAAAAAGAGAATAGGCAATATAAAAAAAGAGAATAGGCGATGTAGAAAAAGAGAATGGGCGATGTAAAAATAGAGTAGGTGACAAAAAGAATTATAGAAGAACTTCGTGAAAAACAACATTTCTTGTGCTTTGGCCTTGCTGACCTACGATGCATGAGTTCTCAGGATCTAACATGATTCTGATGGATGAAGGGGTGCGGACGCGCGACATGGCTACATAGAGTAGACCATGCGTGAACGGAGGTTCAGGCAAGTAGAGGCCGACAGTGTTGAAAGTTTTACCCTGTGCCTTATTGATGGTCATAGCGAATGCCAGGCGAACAGGGAATTGGGTGCGTTTGAAGAGAATGGGCGAGCGTGTTTGCGATGGTGTGAGTGTTATGCGAGGGATTAAGACAATGTTGCCAGCATGAGGTCCAGTGGCTATTTCAGCTTCAAGTACATATCTTTGAAAAGAGCGTACAATCAGCCGTGTCCCGTTACAGAGACCACTTTGGGTGTGCAAGTTTCTCAAAAGCATAATTGGGCAACCGACTTTGAGTTTTAGCAAGTGTGGTGGGAGGTCGGATTGATTCATGGAACTGAGCAGCTCTGGTGGGTATGTGATTTGATCCTCTGGATCATCCACAGTATCTGCACTCGGAATTCGTGGATAGTGCCTGGGAAATGGTTGAGTATCAGATCGTTGATTGCTGAAACGTCGACATTTTTTGGAGTTAGAATGGAGCGACTGATGAGGTAATCGCGATCCACGTGTGGTGCGTCAAGGCTGCCGTAAATGGCTTCGATGAGCTCGTACGTGTTGTAACGTGGCATGAGCATTCGTTCTGGAAGCCGGACTCTATCATCAGTGGTTGGCACCAACAGCTCAGCACCATCACCAATGCGAAGTAAATACTGAGCAAACTCGCGAAGCTCATTTGCATCATTAGTGTTGGCAGCTTGCTGGACGCGCATGTTGGTTTCAAGGTGGTGGATGGTGACGCTGGGCCAAATGGATGAACGATTTAAGCACTGCTGTACGATCTGCGAGCGCGACGCATTTGGTATCACTGGAAGGACCTATTACTATATACTTTACTGTGAGTACTACCGCTTAATGGTAAAAAACATGCAAAGTAGAAGAGAGGATACAATGTTGGATACCTGGCGAAAGTCACCACCAAAGACCATGATCTTTCCACCAAACGGAACATTGGCAAGCGCGGGATCGTCATGTCTCATGAGATCCTGGATACTCCTGTTTACAGTCTCAATGACGCTTTTACTGATCATGGATGCTTCATCCCAGATGATCAATCTTGCCAAACGTATAAGCTGCGCGGTATCGGAGCGTGGGGTAAAGCTACACACTGTTGTTTCGTTGACCTCTAAAGGTATTTTGAACGTTGAGTGTGCAGTTCGTCCACCATCGAGTAACAAAGCGGCAGTACCACTTGTAGCTACAGCGAGCGCAATATCTCCGCCACGACGAACATGTTGGAGGAGTGCATTGAAAAGATATGTCTTTCCAGTACCACCAGGGCCATCCACAAAATGCACCTTTGGCTGATTTGCCGCTTGGCGTAAAGATGCATTGACTGCATTAAAGACAGATTGCTGATGCTCGTTAAATTCTTGTTGAGGAGCAGGCATCAGGGCAAGTCGTTCCACAAGTCGACGGTGCTCACGAATCAACAAAGGCTCATTGTTGGCATAATTGTTTGGGTTGGCTGGAAGCACAAACCCATCAAATCCAAGAAGCGATCTTGACAATCCAGAGAGCACCAATTCAATATCCAAAAGGCCTTGGTCATAAATGGCAACCGTGATGGGCAAATTTGGATCGTTTAAATCTTGGCGGGCTGTGTATAGAAAGTCTTCAACCATGCTATCGCGGTGACGAAGCCATAAATCATATGGATCTTCGGG
Source organism: Zychaea mexicana (assembly GCF_025766255.1). Classification (NCBI taxonomy): domain Eukaryota; kingdom Fungi; phylum Mucoromycota; class Mucoromycetes; order Mucorales; family Lichtheimiaceae; genus Zychaea; species Zychaea mexicana. The sequence continues at coordinate 162,924 of NW_026516752.1, read as the reverse complement.
TTGACAGAAAGCCACAATGACTGCGAATAGCTGACGAAGAGCATGGGGGCGTTGATACATTTGAGCTTGATCAAGGCATTGATGCCATTCTTCTTGCCCCATCAACAGGCCACGTCTTCGTGCTGCTGCCTGGAATGATGGCATCGGTACACCATCTACTGTCCGCAAAAGTTCAAAGCTGGTAGCACCGGCAACATGATACAGCAAAAGTCGAAGATGAAATTTCTCAACTTCGCGGGGGGAAACAACATAGACACGACCGATTGTACCACTAAAACCTCGTTCACGTATTTTCCAGCGACGTGTGCACTGAACAAATACAAAGTGCTCCGGGAAATTGACATAAAGAAGGTCAGAGGCAATGGCGTCGTCTGGGTTCTCTTGGATGTACTGAAACCATGCTGTCAAAGTTGTTTCATGCGCACGGCCTTCGATTACGTTCCCCGGAGTATCATCCTCATCGAAATAAACAGTTTGTTCATCTACAAAGTGGACGGCCAAACGCTGGTGCGCAGGAAATTCTTGGTGAAGGGAGAACGAAAACAAACACCAGCAACCCTCTGAAGCGGAGACATAGCGGGCGTCGAGGTGGGTGCGGATCTCGTCTATTGGTTGACCATCATCATCATTGTTGTTTGTCACTTGACGCTGTGACACTACGGCAGATGCACGATCGTGGCCCTTATAAACGTATTTGTAAATGTATTTGATGGACTGTATGGAGGAGCAGATTTCAACGTTGATGTGAGCATCATATTTGGCACAAAGGTATATGTTGTGCGGTACAACCCAGCGATTGTCGAGATTAACGCGATTTTTAGTAACATAGTCACCATTATCAGGTCTCACATAAAGCGGGTAACCGTCGTCGTTCCATTGTGTCTCGTCAGAAAACTGTTTAGGGTAGCGCTTCGAGCATCTACCATCGACCATGCATAGTGAGCGTGGGTTGAGAAGCCCGCAAGGACATGCATCATATGCCGTTCAACTGTCGCGCGTGTAGGATGATTGCTGTCGGGAAGTTGGGGGCAGAAACAATTGCATCACAGTGGGCTGGGCTAGTAGGCTTATCTTCTCCAGCAAGAATAAGTAATATATAGGCATGTGGGAGACCACGCTTCTGAAACTCTACTGTATGGACATGTCCGACAACAGTGCCCAGAATCTTATCCTTGGTAAGATCGTTCATAAGCTGCTTAAGTTTCAATCTGAAAACTCGTGCTGACAGATCAGGGCGATCAGATGCTGATTGACCGGGAAGAAGATTTTCTTGAATCTCAGGCCAGCGAGGATTGCAAGTAAAGGTGACGAATATGTCCGGTTTGCCGAAACGACGAACAATACTCATTGCGTCTTGGTACAGCTGCTGCATATGCCGAGGGGAACCAATGAAGGATGATGGCAGGATAACGCGCCGTCCAACACTGGTCATATCATTGTCTCCAAGATGCACAGCGTCTACCACATTGCGATACAGGTCCGAACGCAAACGGTCTTGGTTACGGCGGATGAAGCTCAAACGATTGGACTCCATCTTTGCATAAACATCAGTGATATATTGCTGATACAGGTTGCCGAAACGATGAAGATCATATCTGTTTGCATCACTGTCATTGCCGCGTATCATGAGCCGGAACTTGTACCAATCCATAACAGTGATTTTGCTGCCAGCATCAGTACGAGCCTCAATCGTCCAGCCTTCATCTCCTATTACGAACACTTAATATGCAATGGAAATAACTCATGATGGAACTCAGGACAAAATTATTTTCTGTAAGTATACCTTGGGGGAAAAGGAGAACATAATGCATAGCATCATAAAAGCGACGCATTTCACTGATGTTTTGTAGCTGATTGGATCTCGTTCTTAGAACGATATCGCGATTGCCAACATCCGTACCATTATCATCGACGATCAAAATGCCGATTTCGCCAGTAGTGGGGCGGTTGTAGCGGCGAGCATCGGGTACCCCTTCAGCCCTGATAACCATTCTCACATCCGCCATGCCTTCATTGCGAGCAATTTCAGCCATGTTGCGAAATGATGTCGCGAATGGGCTGATGTGGTGCATCATATCCTGCAAGGTCTGTAGCGTTTCATTGATCAACGTAGCATTTGTAACAGACTGTCGGGTTTGTAGCTCGGTCGACGGGTCATGAACATACATTTGCGCGAAAGCAGGCCTTTTTGTATTGTTGGCAGGCAAAATAGACCCGATTCGATGGTGGACACTACCGTAGATGCGGAAGTTGTACGCACCACCGATGGAGTTGGCTACTGTCTGATTAATGTGGACACCAAGCGAAGTAAAACTGAGGGAGTTGTTGTATGCGCGGATGTTTGTGCGGAATTGGGTGGAGGCCTCATCTATGCCACACAACAAACGGGAAATTTCAGGAGGGGTGGGGGAAAGGGGTGGCAATCGGACACTTCCTTGGTCACAGCATAGGCTAAATGCAGGTCGTACTTGGGAAGAGTTTGAGATGCGCTCTTGAATCCAAAGACGTGTATGGCAATTAGAGCATTCCCTGTCCATGCGACCAAAATAGTGCTGGGGAGGAATCACAGCTGCAACAGCACGGGCGATATTATGCATCTACATGAAGTAAAGGATCATTAATTGATATACTGAATGCTCAAGCTTCTGACAGCCGATGACTATATATCAACGAATAGCAAGTATAGCTGGTATAGATATGGTCACTAACGTTTTGAGCAGCCTGGTTTGCAGGATTGTTTGGGCACAATCGGTTGGTGGAGCGATGATGACCCTCTTGCCCACAGCTTAAACACATAGGAACGCATTCTTCGGTTTCAATTCCAGCTTCATGTTCATTTTGCTGACGCATTTGCAACTGAGCGGGATTTTGAAGACAGTTGCGGTGCGAAATGCGTTGATGGCCGGGCAAGCCGCATGAAGGGCAAATTGGAGTTGACATATTTGTTGATTGAAGTGAAGATTAGAAGTGACTTTGAAATGCGAGAAGAGAGAAGAGCAGTATACAGTGCAGCTCTTGTTTCTTTGTTGCACACAATAACTATTATGATCTCAGCAGCAAAACTCTCTTTGAAAAGCACTTTTTGCTTATATTCTCAACGCTTAAGGTCATGTCAGCAAGTCAAAATGTCAGGATTAGAAGATTGAGATGGCGTGTCTAACAATGATATATGCCTACAAAAGTAAAGATTACTGTACACTGTGTAAAATTATGTGTAATAAAGTCAAAGTAAATAGAGGTACTGCAGTAGAGATGGCTGAGGAAAAAGAGTAAGAGAAAGAACAGCACAATGTCAACTTCCTTTTTGATATTGTTCATGTATGACAGGCATTTAGTAGCATCCGCACTTCGAATCGACCAGCTACTGCTGTCTTTAAATTATATGTGATGGTGTGTCTGTTCTATCCCCTCCGAACACTACCTCTCTAAATCCAAAATACACTTGTATCGCTTGTTTTCTTAAAACAATATATAATATATACGATTTTGGACTGTTTATTTATTGTATCAACAGAAAGTTACTTTTTGGTTTGCTTTGAAGTACATTGGTTTTCGTGAAATTCTGCCATTGCTTCATCTATCTCATCCATGACGTCTCTTAGATATAAGTATAAGTACTTGTAGTCGTCCATTAAGCCTTCCTTAATCTTACCTGGGTAAGCCTTACACATCGCCCTGTACTACTCAACTTTTGCCAAGATTTCTTCATCGGATGGGTGTGGAGAGAATTCTGTGTGGCTTACTGATATGGAGATGAATGTTTTATGATAAAGAGAGAGAGAAAAAGTTTTGTGTAGCATTTAATATTTATACACTCTGTTGTGCTTACAGCTTTATTCTACGTCAGAGGTAAACAGTGAAGCCATATTTTGATCGTTTGAATACTAGAAGACAATGCTGTAATGGTTACACGGTCGCCATAGCGACGAAAAAGCGTTATGGACAGATGGATATATCGAATGCGTAAAGAGACTGTGAAGGAAAGAAAGGAGGAGGAGATTGAAAACATTTCCTTTTTTATGAGTTATAAATCGTAAAACTGAAGGATTTTAATAAATAGATGAAATTAATTTTTTGTTTAAAAAAATAATTTCTCAACCCCTATATAATTCCTAACCCCTAGGTTTATTCTCAACCATTAAGTTTAAAACACTCTAAGTGGCGCAACAGTAGTGAGTAAATCCCTTCTCTAGTCGAGGAACACCTGGACAAAGGCTAGCTTGATAGTGAAATCCTTAACTAAAAATTAATTTACTATTTAGAGTAAAATTAATTGTTATGGATTGAGCCTCTGGTGGTGGTAATATTGTAGGGCGTCAACATTACATCAACACCACCATAGGGGTGCTTCCTATTTAAATATAAATTATAAGAGAAAATTTATTTTCCTTATAATTATATTTATCCTAATATAAGCTAATAGAAATATTTATGTTTTAATTATTTATATGGTCCCACAGCAGTAGTGAGGATAGGGCCATGTAGAGGAGTGGGGGTGTTGGTATGTGGTGTTGGTGTACCAACAATACTATACACCTTTGTTCATCAGGAGCCTCCTGAGTTTGAATAATATATAAAGTTAGCTCCCGAAGGAAGCTTTTAACCCTCAAAGGGTAACTTTATATATGGTGGTGAATGGAATGAGCCATTAGGGGGGTAAACCCTAGTTTTATGTTTTTGGTAAAATTATATAAGTAATATAATTTTTAAGTATTTATAATAAATTATGAAATTAGTTTTTTGTTTAAAAAATTAATTTCTCAACCCCTATAAAATTCTTAACCCCTGGGTTTATTCTCAACCATTAAGCTTAAAACACTCTAAGTGGCGCAACAGTAGTGAGTAAATCCCTTCTCTAGCCGAGGAACACCTGGACGAAGGCTAGCTTGACTGTGAAATCCTTAACTAAAATTAATTTACTTTTTAGAGTAAAATTAATTGTTATGGATTGAGCCTCAGTCCAGATGACCTGGTGCACAGACCCTTTGCTTTGCTTAGGCTTTCACCCAAAAACTACTATACAACATATCACAACTGATATGGGGTAGAAATGCCATTATTGAAATGTCTGTCTTTAATTCAAGATCAGAAAATGAGTAAAGAGAAAATAAGGTAGAGGAAAGAACAAGGACGAATCTTTATTCTTGTAGCAATACTGCCAACTCCATCTGGTCCAGACCCACCATATAGACCTCTTCCTTCTCTCCTTACCAGCCTGCTCCTGCCTTACTTTAGTTTTTAAAACCTAGAAAGAATACAATATATTGTGTTTTTGTCAAATTTGTTGTATGTTCTTCATAATATTTTGAAAGTTGCTATACCTACAAGCTATCGTTTTATACCAGATAAGGTTTCTTCAGTAGACACTGAAAATATATAGGGAAATATAACAGAAAAAATAGGAATAGAGAGAGAAAGATAAATGGACTTAGAGGTAAGTATATATAATAGAAAGGCTTGGTATTCAATTGTTGTTTATTTCAGGCCATTAATTGAGGCCTTTTTATAACTGAAATATGAAATAAAATACTACTAAATGCAATCAAGACAGAATCAGTGATAATATGTGTGTGAAGAGACAACGAAATAAAGATAAATAAAGATAAATATGAATAAGAAAAGAAGTGTTAAGCAAACCATCACTGATAAAGGAAATATTAAAGGTGATATATTAAATCAATAGGAACGATGGTAGAAGGGATGTGTGTAAGAGAACAGGCTGGGACTAGGAGTATTTTTTAAATGAGGGATGATCGTTAAACCCATTCATCCTCAGCAAAACCAATGGACTGGACTATTTTTCCAGTCCGCCTATATTTCTACTAGGCAGGCCGTTCAATATTTTATTAATTTTCTTATTTTTAATTTATTTTATATATTTAGTTATTAAGTTTTATTTTTAAATAATAGATAATGATCAATATAATTAGGGGTGGTTAGAGAAAATCTTTGATTTTAGATGATGTGGGTAGCTGGTTATCGAGACGGTAGTTGAGACCCTAGAATAACGGTAGTTATTCCAAACATTTATCTACAAATGCCTCATAAACAGTGTTCTAGGGTGGAATTTCCTGCTTTTCAAGAGATCTTATTAATACTAACACGGAACTTTCTTCTGCTACTACAAAAACACAGTACCTAACTAGCTCAATTGGCAGAGTGGATATTATGCACATTGAGTTAAAATCCCGATTTGATTTGAAAGTCAGTCAGCTCAATATGTTGTTGAGGAACACTAGCTAACTGCTTGCATTCACAATCACAAATCAGAAAGAATTGTTTCAAATTTAGATCTGTTTAAGAAACATAGGCCAACCTCTGAATTATAGAAGAAAGAGAAACGAAAAAATGGAGTATCTCTAAGGAGAGTAATTCAAATCCTCTGGATTTCTAAGAACTCCCAAAAAAAAACTCTTTTTGACAACAACAGTCACTTCTTGGCGTTGCCACAAGATTTCCCTCTGTCACTACAAAAACACAGCGCCTGGCTAGCTCAATTGGCAGAGCGTGAGACTCTTAATCTCAAGGTTGGGGGTTCGATCCCCCCGTTGGGCTTTCTTATTCATTAAATAGTAGTTTTCTTTTTATCATCTTAGAGCATGTCGTTGCCATAGTCTTCATGTAACACATACTCCTTTTTGGACTCTATTCCCCTTCTTTGATATACTTCTTGCTTGCTGCAGTCCACAGCTACTTTTCCTTTTGTCATACAGTCGATTATCACATCATTGCTTACTATACAGCTAATCCTTGTCATCATCAATTGTATATTTTTATATCATATTAATATTCATTATTACAGTAGTAGTTTAGATAAAACATATAAATATCCCCTTTCATCACATACAATAAACATCATCTATTAAGTTATCTTTTATTCTACTCTTATTCTTTTGTGATCTCTCTTTCTATTAGCTATAGTACTTATCTGCCAAAAAGACTTTAATAAGAACACCTAGCGGTATTACGTGAAACTATTTGCTTCAAAACTTGTGTAATAGATTTTGTAGTTTTCCAAACCCACCTTTTTTTAGCTATCTTGTCATACCTACATCCCCTCTTATATAATCCCTTCTCACCCTCTTTTCTGTTTCCTCAGATGTCTTTCACCAATTCATATTGTGGCATCTGAAGGAGTATGTATCACCATTATCACTAGGGAACCGCACGGTTCGGTTCGGTTCGGTTCGGTTCGGTTCTTAAAGGGAACCGAACCAAACCATCTAAAGCAAGAACCGAACCGACTAGAACCGACGAGAACCGTAGAACCGAAGAACCGAAGAACCGAACCGAAGAACCGAACCCATTATGTATATAAAAAAGGCAAGATTTGGTATCTTTAAATGAAAGCTGATGTGTGTGTTCAAATGTCGCAGTATACTTGAATACTGCAGTAAAAAAGAATAGTTTATTATTGTACATTGAACAGCGATCTCAAAATGAATAAGAGAAACAGAATGTAAACATTCTCATATGATGTGGGTCATTGCATGGTTATAAGATTGAAGCACAGTTTTTACAAAAAAAAGTGAAGCTTATAGTACTTACTTAGAGCGACTTAGTATTACTAGTACATGTTATCGTAACATTGGAGGAATTGAACCACAACCGGCAGTACATACAGCTGCTGTGTCTCTATGTGTATATAGTGTATAGTGTCTCATAAAAGGCAAAGGGTGAATGGGTAAGATAATTCTGTTATGAGCCCCAGAATGCGCAATCTCAAACGGAATGCACAAACTTGATAAAACTGATCGAGAAGCCATGATAAATCTAGTAAAGTAGTACGTCATGGAGAAAAATGCATTGTGGGTAGCAAAGTAGAGGAACAAGTAATGATGTGCGTCATGGGCGGAGAAAGCAAGCTGCCGTCAAAAGAAGTGTTTTTTTATTTTTTCTCTTCTCTTCTTTACTATTTTTTACTCCCTTCTGCTTTTGCAGGTTTTGTTAAGTTTTTCAATAAAGTATGGCTTGCAAATACACTAATTCGTGGTCTTTTCGGAATAACATTGTTCGTAACTTCCATTATAGCCTACTTAATACTAATTACCAAAATCGCTGATTGCAATCTTCTGCCTCTCGGTTCTTCGGTTCTACTTATACAGAACCGGTTCGGTTCCAGTTCGGTTCTTGACAAGAACCGAACCGTATTTTCTCGGTTTCGGTTCGGTTCGGTTCCAGTTCTACGGTTCTGATACGGATCCCTAATTATCACTCCCTTTATTATTTCATTGTTACTGAATATAAACCATGTAGCTGCAATAAACTATAAAAAAATCTAAGTGTCAGTAATCAGCTGACCTGTCGGACTCAAATCAAGAAGAATCATCATACCATTTTCCTATACAAAGAATAACAACATAATCACCTGTTGTTAATACTGTATAAAACTATATAAACCCCTCTCTTGATATATCAAATAAAGATTTCCCATATATACTATTATCATCATCTACTTCACATTTCTGTCTATTCTTGTATTCCATATTATATACTCTGAAGCTACATCTTACAATTGGTGGAGAAGCTAAAACCCTATTATGTCTGGTCATTCTCCAAATTCGAATCCCGTTGACCCAGTTGCCACTAACGCTCATCCCATTATTTCTGATACTTCTGCATCTGAAGCTTCCAGTCATGCCTATACCACACAAACCTATTCCCCATATTCGGCTCCCACACCCCCAGGTCGATCCCGTTCTGATGCTCCGTCTTCTGTCCTCACACTGGCAACTGTGTTCGTAAGACCTCCCCTTCCTACTCCCATTGACTCTGCCACCTTTACTGCTTCTATAACCATACCAAGATCCAGTTGTAATATTGCAGAATAAGAATAGATGCCTTTATTGTATACTGGGGATTGTGGTACTTATAAGGATTCAGGGAAGTGACTATCTTTGGGTTATGCTATACTATTACACTATCCCTCCCTCAGAAAAAAATTTCAATAACAAATGATTTTTATGAAGTTGTGCTTGATTTGCTGTTGTTGTTTTTGTTCGCTTATTAACTTCTGATTTGAGAGTAAAACTTGTGCCTTCAGCGTTGTTGGTTTTCACGATTTTCTATGGGCCAGTAAACTTTGGTTGTAGGAACTTCCATGTTTCCTTTGACTTGATTCATATGACTAAATCCCCAACCTTGAACGATGGTCTTTACCTCCTGCCGCGATCGTAATATTTCTTCTGTCTTGCTTGGGTTTTTGAATATTATTGCGTACCTTGTTGTGGAGGATGGGTAGATAGTGATTCAGATAGCTGATCCAAGTTTCTGTGTTGTGAGACTTCATTGGCGGGAGGTGTAATGCGGCTGTTGTTGGTAAAATCGGTTTTCTGCCATATAATATTTCGAATGGTGATTTCCTAGTAGATGCTTGCTTACTAGTGTTGATCGCGAACGTAACAAAGGGCAAGTAGTAGTCCCACATGTCTGGCTGATTCTCCACATAAATCGCCAATGCTGTTTTTATAGTTCTGTTATGGCGCTCTACCAAGCCATCTACTTGTGGATGCTCAATGCTTATGGTAGATCTTGACACTCTAAGGCGCTGACAGACCATTTGCATGGCCTCAGATACAAAGTTCGTGCCGTTGTTAGTAATAAGTCTTGTCAGAACTGATTGCTTTAGCACGGTTTCAAACAATAACACTTGAGCGATCAAGTTCGAATCAAATCCAGGCAAAGCTGCAGTTACCACCCATTTGGTTAGGTATTCAACAAATACGAGTAAGTAGCGATTTCCTCTAGCCAATGTTGGCAACACAGCAATGTCAGTGGCCCACACCTCTCTAGGCTGGCTAATAGGTATACTTATCATTTTTCCGAATTTTCGAGTTGGTGTTTCATGGCGTTGACATTCATAGCATTCTTGGATGTATTTGCTGACGTCGTCGTTCATGCCTTGCCACCATACATTTTGTTTCGCTCGATCTATTATCCGGTCGCGCTCAAGATGTCCAGATGTTGCATCTGAATGTATTGCTCTCATGAATTTGGTGCGTAGTGTTTTTGGCATCACAACAACGGAATTGTTGTTATAATTGATGCAATAGAGACTGTGATGCCACAAGATTCGTTTATCGTTTTCATTGATGTAGCTGTTGATTTCTTCATCTTCACGTTGATGCTGTAGCAATTCTTCCAGGCTGATGTCGACAGTGGATGCTTGTTGATTGTTGCATGCTCGACTTAAGGCGTCTACATGGAGATTATCTTTTCCTCGTCGGTAGGTGATGGTGAAATCGTAACTCTGTAAGGCCATGACCCAGCGTGTAATTCGTCCACTAGGAGATTTTGCTGTCATAATCGCCTTCAATGCGGCATGATTGGTATAGATTGTTAGCATAGCACCATGTACATAATAATGAAAATATTGGAGGCTCCAAACCACAGCTAATGCTTCTCTTTCGGTTATGCTCATATTGACCTCTGCTGGCATTAAAGTTCTGCTGGCATATGCAACAGGATGATGGCCTTAGCATAATACGGCTCCTAGACCAACATATGAGGCATCTGTATGCAAATCATACAGTATACTTGGGTCTGGATATGCCAGGGTGAGAAGATCCATCAAGCACTGCTTCAACTCCCTGAAAGCTTGTTCATGTTTATCTTGCCAATCCCATGTTGAGTCCTTGTACAGGAGCTTGTACAAAGGCGCCGCAATCTGAGCCAAGTTATCCAAAAATCGATGGTGAAATGCGCATATATCTAGGAATCGCTGGAGTTCCTTGACCTATGTTGGACTGCTCCACTTTGCTATGGCTTCTACTTTTGCTGGATCTGGATCAATACCAGTATGAGAAACGATGTAACCAAGAAACTTGACCGTAGGCACCTTGAATTGACACTTTCTGATGCTGATCTTTAGTGCTGCTTTGGCTAGGATCCTGAGGACGGTTGCGACATGCTCATAATGTTGTTCCTCCGTTTCCGAGCTGATAAGAACATCATTAATATAAACCATACAATAGGGTAGTTGACCCACCAAGTGTGATGAAAAAGGCTAATGAGCAATATAGGTCCCCCCCTAATCATAGATAGAGTCACGCATCGGATCTCAAATTGCACCAATATATAGTTCAGTATTTAAATCTTTATATCTCCAAGTTTCTAAGCCACAGCGCAAAAATTGCAAGAGAACTAGCCATTTGAAGCTAAGAGGTCACTTTTTGTAAAAGTTCACATCTTCTATTAAATAGAGCATGGTCCTTACGATTTCAATCCCAGCATAAAATCCAGATTTGGAAATTTCGATTTGTGACGGCCATGCTTTTTTAACGTTGCACGTTCCTGGGAGACTTGGGTAAACTTCAACTTTATGCCGTCTTCCTAGACTATTACCACATTGCATTTCTCAATATGAGCTCCGAAGAGGTGTGTTACTTGATTTCATCTGCCATCAATGACATTTGAGGTGTTTTTGTGAAAATCGTTGAGCATCTTTCACCATTCGCCAGGATTCTGACAAACTACTCTAAATAAGCTTCAAGTTTACTAACTAATTTTTTTCTGCACATTTCTCGACAAAGCAATCAACCGATCATGTCTGTTACTGTGGCTTAGATCGCAATGTGCTATGTCCAGTGCATTCTCGCAATGTTCGCTATAGAATAGGCAACATATGTTTTAACCATATATATTTAAATATTACTGCAGCAGCAGTTTGCTTACTTTGAAAGCTACGGATAGTTTGTTTCTGTAGACCCTACTGTGCCTACCTTTTGCGTCTATGGCTCGAGCACCCATCGTCGGCATAATCATAGAGAATGCCCACTTAACCCTATCAACCGCAGTACTGTCTACTTACTTATTTTAGGTGATAATGCAATTTTCGCTGAAAATTAGGGGTCGTCATTAACGGATTCGAAACGCATCGAGCGATTCTGAATCCGTTTCGTATAAAACGGATCAGCTCTTTTGCAATCCGAGTCCTTTTCATATAAATCTGGATCAAATCCGAAATCCGAGTATAGAGTGAAGTTTTGAATACAAATTACTGAAAAGTAAGCTTTAGATGGTACAAGGTAGCATTAGGTAAATTTAGCAGTAGTGAACATCAGAAAAAAAGAAGAGGATAGGGAAGAAGAAAAAGCAACTAGGGCATGGCTACTGGAAGAAAGTAATAAAGTAGTCGAACGATCAATGAGGCAATGGCACTAGCTGGGCTTTGAAATAATGAAAAAAAGGGAGGGAAAGGGAAGTAGTTTTTTATTTATAGGTGACCGTGGGTCAAGGGAAAGGGAAGTAAAAAAGGGAGGGTGAGTGCGAAGAATTACAGAACCGCTGTTTGTTTTCTCTAACACAACGTGGAAACGGCGAACAGCAACTCCTTCTTAATTTTCACCAAAATACTTAGACCACGAGTCGAGCAGCACACTTGCTTCCAGTTTGCTATACCCAAGCCGACTCCGTTCACTTGGGATGTATTGCTTGGCACGGGAGAAAAGCCATTCAGATCCTGTTGATGAGACTGGAATCGCAAATTATCGGCGTGCCATTTGCCTCAACTCTTGGCTACTGTTCACGTCCCTCCGCCAGAACTCCAAAACGATCGAAGTATACTCACCGTCGGACTCGTCGATTACTGTATCTATGGAAACATATCTTTCCAGCTGGTCCATGTTCGATCTCCTCTTCTTGATCAATGCATCCGGGTTTGATGGGGAAGGTTCTTGCGTTCTTGATGGCTTATATGTTTGCCACGTCTTCTGCACCATCTCAATAGCCTCCTCACAATACCCTCCCCAGTTCTCATCTTCCCACCATTTGTATTTTAATCGAGGGTCCATGGCAGTAGCAACGGCAAAAGAGTGACCTTGAGCCTTGCAGTAGTACCCTTTGAGCTTTTCCCAACTGCATTGTGTTGCGTGCACTAGCTCAGGCTACGTCTAACATATAAAGAAGTAGTCGTGTAAGTATGTGATAAATAGTGTTCGATGGAAATACGCATATATAAAGTAATAACCTACATCCTCCCATTTATCCATGTATAGTTCGAGCTTTTCAAGTAAAAGGTTGTAAGCAAAAATAACTAGGTTCATAGTTGCATAGCTAGCGCCAAACAGCAATGGGGTCATTCGGACGAACTCATAGAGTAACTCAGCCACCTTCTCCAGACATGTCCATTCGTCATCTGTCAAGAAGTATCCTTGAAGGGCCTCGAGATTCTGGCACGTCATATTGTATGCACACTTGACTGTAAGAGCTCTTTGGAGCAAGGTATATATGGAATTCCAACGAGTGCGAACGTCCAATACCAGCTCACGGCGATCTTCAATCTCGTCCTGATCTACGGCTTCGTCATTATCGTCAGTAGTTGGATGTTGGTGGGCAACGACCTTGAACGAGCTATTGTTACCCCGAGAACCACCTATAGCAAATAAACCAAACATACAAAAGAACCACACACTAAGCGGCAATCAGAATACAATACATAACTACCGCAGCAACCACAGCAACTCTACAACTCTCTTGCACCCCCTAATTATCAAAAGGAACAACTATAAATAGAACGAACCCTTTACTTTGTAAAGATTCGATGAACAGCTTGTTGAATAAGAGCATTACCGCAGCATCCGCAGTAACAGCAAGTTACCACAGCATTGGCGTTGCGCAGCAACCGCAGCAACCGCAGCATGAGTTATCTTAGACATTATTAAATAACCAGAAAGATATAAATACCCCATCATTTTTATTTGAATAAAGACATTGAATTTCTACCTCCCACTTTTGACTTAACTTTTCAAGTGTTGTTTTCAATCACTCAAGACCTAAACACGGCTTGTTTTATCTTACATATTGTTTATTGCTTATAACTGAAGCTAAATAAACTCTTCTATTAAGACCAGACGTAACATTCCTGCTCTTATTTCTCATTTACTTGGACAGACGTAACATTCCTGATCCTTATTCCTCATTCATTTTGGACAGACGTAACATCTCTGATCCTCATTTCTACTCACTAAGCTTAATCAAGACAACAGCTCCCTACTATTTACAACCTTGGACATAACCCATATACATTTTTACCTTACTTTACACTCATATCACTTCACAACCCGTCTGTAATAAACGATTACTGGTGCTCACTACAAAACATACACTTAAACCGTTACGCAACTACCTGGAATACCCCAAATTCACCGTAACACATCTGGTGCTCACTAGAGGGATAACAAGCACAAAACAAGACAATTACCAAGGATGACGATCTCAAGAACATCCTACTTCAAGGCATTCCCACGAAACAATCACAAGGACAAGAACTAGCTGCCCGCTCAAATATCTATCAAGGACAAGAAGACAAGTCAAGATGCAAAAATACATGCCAGGAGCTTTCCAAACAAACAACGTGCGAGACGAACTTACTCTGTTGGACGACAGCACACGCTCTTCCATGCCCCCTCATTGGCTGACTTACAGTAGATTCGAGCATGAGAGTTTCCGCACATTTCGTCGTGCGTTCACTTCTTACATACTCGTCACAGGCGCTCAATCGGAGACAAGACGACTAGAAATTTTGCAAGGAGTATTGCAAGGACCGGCTTTAACCTATTATCAAACTCAAGTCTTGCCTGAATTACAGGAAGAAAGAGATGAGAACAACTCCCCCGTCACAGTTATAGCAGCATTAGATTTGCTCGAAGACAACTACGTAACTGAATATGACATCCAACGATTCCGTGAACACTTCTACACTATAATGCAGAAGATCGATGAAAGCCCCAGATCTATCCTCAGAAGACTACGCGAAGCAGCTCATGAAGCTGGCATCACGGAAGCAAGCCAAGTACAATCTCGATTCAAAGCTGGATTACTACCCGAGATCAGAAAGCATAGCATTAGAAGCCGTGCATTGACGCATGAATTGGTACTTCAATACGCTGAAGGATACTGGAATGCTGAAAGAGACAACGGAAGCATTCGCAGAGTAAACCAAAGACGAAGAGACGGCCAGACGCTCGCCGTAATAGGTGAACCCCACAACCAACTAGACACAGAAGAAGATCAAATCTTAGATGAAAAGATCGAACAACTGGTTGAGGCAGGATACTCCCCTGCAACAGCAGCATGAATTGCTATCAGATCACAACAAAGAAACAACGGGTTTCAGCAAAACAATGCCAACTACAATGGACGACGACCGAGCTATCCACCTCGAAGTCAAGAAAGACAATACCCTTACCAACCAGGTCGACGACAAAACTACAATGACCAGCAAAATGGGAATGAAAGACAACGCCCATATCAAGACCGCCGACCTTACTACAACAATAACCAGCGACAATATCAACAGCAACAAAGCCATAACAACGGACGTCCACAACAACAAAAGGACCACGATCAAAGGCAGTCGAACGGAAGACCCAACCAGAATGAGAAACCTACCATGAGAACACTAAAAGAAGATCGACCGAGCAGTAATAGCCGACCCAATGTGTACAGCAATTTCGCACATTTGGAAGATCGATACCAAGAGGACTACTACGACGATGTTGACGATTATTGGCATTCAGAAGAAGAATACTACGACGACCAGTATTACGAAGAATCTCAAGGATACAACAAGCCAAAAAACTACTAGGGCCAGTTGCTCATGAGAGACGCGGTCAACTGAACGCCCCCACCAGCTATAACAAACCCGCAAGGAACCGAAAAACAACCAAAAGCAAAAGCAAATCCCACCTGCAACATCGAGAATATAACAATGCTCAAGACTTATACACTGTACAAAAGCGACTCTTGAGCTTAGAAAACACTAAGTATGAGCCTGAGATCAGGATCAAAAGTCAACAAAATTGTACACGCAGACAAGCCCGATCCAGCGAAGAAACGACAACGACGAGTACAATTCCAGGAACAAGAAATCAACAAACGACCATCATCTTCAAGAACCAATGAGCCGACGAACCAACCACAGGCTATACCAAAAGAGATGGCTACACCAATGGATACTACTAGGAATGACCAAACGATGACGGATCGATCAGTTGAACGACCGATGGAAATAGACAGATCCCCGAACAAAGGAAAGGAGCCTATATGGAAGAACAACATCGACGAAGCAAGAAAACCAAAGCCACGACGCGCGCCTAGAACGAAACCAATTATCGACTACGATATTGTAGAAGATGTATCCAACATAACAGCCCAAATAAAGATCGGAGAACTTATCAAGGCTTGTCCTAATTTTAGACGAGACCTACATAGCTTCACTGCTGTACGCAGAAGAAAAGATAAATCTCTAAACATATTGGAACTGAAGCCAAATCTAGACTCAACTGCAGCATACGCAAATTTTCATCTGAAAGGACATCTAGTTGAAACACTTATTGATACAGGAGCAGCCAAAACCTGTATATCAAGAATGCTTGCGGCCACATTAACTCTAAAGATTGATGGACCGTCAAACACAGTGTTTACTTTGGGCAATGGGAAGTTTCAAGCCTACCAAGGAGTAATTCGAGACTTCAAAATCCAAGTTGGCAATTTCCTTGAAGTGCCTATTACAGTCAAAGTATTAGGTAATTGCCTAGTGTCACTCATTATTGGAACAAACTTCTTGGATATTGTAAAAGCAAAGATAAATTTTAAGGATGCAACCATCACCGTCAACTACAAAGGAAAACAATCCTGTGCACCACTTATGTACGTTCGAGAAATGCCCAGCAAGAAGACACAACATTACCAAGAACCGCATATAACATTATACGAAGAATCCGACGAATCCGACATAGAAGAATCTGAAACCAAAAGCGACGATAGCAACTACGAATACTCTAGTAGTGAAAGCGACGAATCAATTTCACCAGAAGAAAGTGATGATGAAGAATCCTCGGGAGAAGAGGAGATCGAACAAACAAGACATGCAGAATTCTTTCTAAACGATGACCGCCAACGTTATAAACCAAATGTCAAGGAATGGACAGCTGCCGATGGATCACCCTGATTTGAAGTCGAAACAGCCGATGGATTCACAACACCACCAAAGGGAAAAGCATATTTCTATGGGAAATTACCTCGCACAATCTCTGCAGATGTAAACTTCTATCCACAAATATCAGCGACTGCACCCATTGAAGCAACCAATTATCCTAGCATATGAGCTGGAGCCACAGACTGCACGATCACCCTAGTAAACTTTTCATTCTGCGAAGTAGATATCCCAAGTGGATTCTTACTAGGAGACTACATGGAGCAACATTATATACGAGATGATGACTCCGATACCGTATACTCTGAAGACTTGAACAATGAAGAGATATATGGTTACGATATCAACCTACAATATCCATATTCAACAATGCAACGACAAGGAGCCCGATACGAGGAAGAGTTATTCTTCTTAGATCACGGTGCACAACCACCTATGCTACTGGAGACCAGGAACATAGAGCCGGATAACACTATAGAAGTTTGGTCGAGAGAGAACATTACTATACCCGCCGATTTTACCACTCAAGTGCACGGTAGATTTCTCAGACCCACAACGAAACCACTATATTTTGTACCAGAACAAGGAGTCCACCCTGCAGAAACAAGACATGAATACTTCTGCCCAGACGTAGAACAAGGAGCCACAGCCTTCACCATCACGATCAAAAATAATCTGCCTTCACAATTGATTATTTCACCACCGAGCTTTATTGGCACCTTTCACGAAATACAAGACAATGCAGGCCCTGGAATAGAAACACCAATGGTGAACCGAACCGAATCCAACAAAGATATTCCAACACCGACCCTGTTAGCCGAAGAACAATTAAAGTTACTCAACATACATGACATCCCTGATGACCACAATGGCAAGCTATGAAAAGCCTTTCTCGAACTCGTACGACAATATCAAGACTGCTTTGCCTGGACAGACGACTATCTTGGATGTACCGACCTATTGGAACATAAAATCACTCTAAAGAAGGACGCGATACCAGTAGCCTCCAAACCCTACAGATTAGCACCTGTAGAAGCTGCTGCACTGAAAAAGGAACTCGATTGATACTGCTGCCTCGGAATAATACGACCATCCAACTCACCCTGGGCCGCACCTGTCATGCTCATCAAGAAAAAGGACATTAAGTCATACAGATTTATTGCCGACATGCGAGGGTTAAATAAATCATCTATACGACCGGCGACATATGTAGACAACTTTTGGCAGGAAATACAAGCTGTAGGACAATCCCGAATTTTTTCAAGCCTTGACTTAAAGGATGGATACTTCTAAGTAAAACTCGCCGAACAAAGCAAACCGCTAACGGCTTTCTCTACAAAATTTGGAGCATATGAGTTCAACCGACTACCACAAGGATACCACGCCGCACCATCTGTTTTTGTAACCCTAGTACGACTAGCATTCCAAAAAGAAGAAGACATACTTTGTCGATACCTGGATGACTTGAACGTGCATTCAAAAACAACTGAAGACCATCTTGAACACCTTCGCCGAGTATTTGAATGTTTACGAAATGCTGGACTAAAACGTGGAGTTAAAAAATGTTGGTTTTTCAAAACTGATATTTCATTCCTTGGACATATCATCACTGGAGAAGGAATTTGCGTAGATGAAGCACGCACCAAGAAAATTCGAGAATTACCAATACCGAAAACTGTGACACAGCTGAAGTCCTTTTTAGGCTGTATGTCATGGTACCGAAACTGGATACCGCGGTTCAGTGCGATAGCACGAGTACTATATAACCAGACCAAGCAAGATGCCAAGCCATAGGGAGAAGAGGAAACAAAAGCTTTTAATAAACTGAAAGAAACTCTTATTTCTCCACCCATCCTAGCACGACCAGATTTCCATAGACCTTTCATACTGAGAGTAGATGCATCAAAGGAAGCATTTGGCGCAGCATTAATGCAAAAGGACGACCAAGGAAAAGAGAGAGTAATATCTTACCACTCACGCGTCACCACAAAAGGAGAAAAGAACTATAGCAGTTCCTGATTAGAGACGGCATGTCTTGTCTGGAGTGTAAGGCTAGGGGTACTCAGAAAATCCGGATTGGCTGATCCGTTTCGTTTCGAATTGAAATGAAACGGATTAAGATTGCATTTTTTACGAAACGAAACGGATTCGGATTCGAGATTGCTGATCCGGATCAAAAACGGTTCAAAAGTTTGCGATCCGTTTGATCCGTTTGATCCGTTTTTCCCATGTCGAATGCACAGCATGCTAATTCTAGTACAATGCACCTCAACTCACAACTCCATTTATAGAAAACAAAAACGAGTTTTTATTTGCGCTAAGTTAGTAAAGTTGTAAATGGTGCAGAAGTAAAAGTAGCAGTAGTATCCATATTGTTGCAGCATCAAAGTACCGACTCTGCAAACACCAAAGTATATGATGATAGATCCTCTATTTTTTCAACTTACACATGATATTGAGGTATGCTTGCGTTATATAGCCATCCATCTACTATCGTGTATCAAAATATAGCAGAATGGCCTCGCTGTTCTTATGCCATACACTATAACGGAAAGAAACATGGCTGTCCAATACCATTTCCATTATTTGATGTGATCATAAGATTTTGAGCTTGTTTATTGCTAGAAGAGAACTGTATACCCATCAGTTAGCTTAATTAACCAAAGTTGTATTATAGAATATAGACATCTCCTAAAGGCTGAAAACAATAAACGAATGATATGATAGCGGCAATGGATAAAATCAAAGATAGATGAAAGTTAACAATGGTATATACACTGTAGCGGAAAACAAAGCATTGATCCCGGAACCAAATAGGCAGTTATCAACAAAGTCAAGTAAAAATGTTTTGCTTATCAGTAGGATAGCAGTGTAAAAAAAGTCAAAGTAAATGCAACGATTTTCAATGGGCAGTTATCGGCAATGTCAAGCAAAGTATGTCTCGTATATCAGGAGCATATCAAAGCAAATGGCTCCGATGTCAACGGGATTTGTTATCAGCGGAATCAAGTTAACGGAATCTCGTAATTCAATAGTGATGGGCATAAGCATACATGGGTGTGGAAAAGTAGAAAGCTTATCAGACATTATAATACGGAGGCACCCACTGAATATCGATAGCTGTTTTATTTAGCAAAAAAGCAAACCCGGTTTGCACCGATAGCATGATACCGTAGATCTTTTTGAGTTGGGCCCAATTGTGGCGGAAATAAATTACATTTAAGGAAATTACGTCCTATCCTATCAAGCGTCATCCCGGCGCTGTAGCGGATCGTTAATGCACGATGTAGAAGTGCTTTACTATCATGCTTGAAAATCTATCATGCTTGAAAGTCTATCATGCTGCAAAAAGAGATGTAAAAGAACAAGGAAGCAACATATATAAAAGCAAGAAGAGAAGAACGATTCAAAGCATATCCGCATATTTTTATTTTAATAACCGAGTAAGCTATACCACTTTTCACTTGCATTATTTTGTGATGTATCCTACCACTTTTCTTTACCATATATTAATACACTGCCATGCCTGTGTAGATACTTACAATGAACCAACCCGAGTTTTCAATTCTTGGTAAACGCCGTCTTTCCACCAGCAATCATGATGACTTGTCCGATCATGGCGAAGTATGTTTATATCATAAACCTGTTGCATCACAAATACGTACCTGACCATCTGTACTAATATAAGTCGTTACCGTTGGTTAGGAATCATCAACTCTTGCTCGGGCCCAAAGCTTTATGTCAGTTGACCGCCAATCGTCTGCCATGTCAACCGATGCTGACATCGTTGAAATAGAGAGCACCAGCGATATCGAAAGCGTCATTTCAGGTACCAATAAGCGGCAAACCAAGGGAAAAACTGTCAAAGCGCGCAAAAGTTGGGTGTACAAATGGTTCAGAGAGGCCCACGAAAGCCAGAGTGGCGGCATCTTTTATTATTGCAATGTTCCGGTCGGCAACGGTTTCTGCAATAGAAAATACCAAGATCCCAAAGGTACTACGACGGTCTATCCAACCATTTGCTCAAGAACCACAATATTACCAAGAATACTTCCGTTGATGCACCACTACAGGGACAAACGCTCGACGCCTTTCTTGCTCCTGGTTTTGGCGTTTCCAGGTTCAGCTCTGAAGCATTCCGTCACGCACTTTGTCTTTTTCTCGTGTCTGCTGCTTTGCCATTTGCGATCGTCGAGAATCCGCGGTTCCAGTCGCTGCTGAATCTTGCACAATCAGCACCACAACTACGCATGTCAAATTGCCAAGTGACAGCACTGCCGCCCGCGATTTGTTTGACACATACCATATCTACCGCACTCGCATATTCGAGGTACTGAAAGACGTGCCGTTCCTATCATACACCGTCGATGCCTAGACAAGTGAGTGGAGGGCTTCTTTTCTTGGTATCACGGCCCACTGGATCGACAATGATTGGAACCAGCAATCAATCGTCCTTGGTCTGGAGCTTCTCACCGGTCCACATACAGGAGCCAACATGGCAGACGCATTCCTCAAGGTGCTGGGTGACTGGAGCCTTGCAACAAAACCATTCTTCTTGACGGCAGATAATGCTTCCAATATGAACACAATGGCGCAAAACTTGGAGTTCCAGGTCGGCGCGGATATTTTTGACGCCACGCAGAACCGTATACCCTACATAACCCATGTTTTGAATTTAGCAGTGCAGGCGATTCTCCACGACGGGTTGCATGGCGAGGCGTATAATGATGAGCAAGAAGCTTTAACTGGTAGCGACGATATAGCAGTGTTCAGTACAGGTACGAAAAAACACACAAGCTAACAGTACACACACCATGTTAATTATCATCGTCGTTTCTCTCTTACCTAGGCAAAACACTGCGTAAGCTTCGTAAAGGCATTGTCAGTATCCGCACGACACCACAAAAAAACAATCAATATCTCGAGACATTCAAGTCCTTACACCAGCCAAAGCAAGGCGCCAGTGGAGAAGATGGAGGTGAAGATGTTGCCGGGTCTTCAGAGGAGCTTGAGCTGATCTTGGACGTGCGTACCCGCTGGAACTCCACCTTTGACATGCTGCAAAGGGCCTTGAAAGTGAAGCGTAACTACAATCGAGCATGCCACAATATAGCAGGTCTACAGAACTACCAGCTGACAGACACTGAATGGGTTTGCCTGGAATGTATCTGTGAGTTGCTCCATGAATTCGCCAAGTTGACGCCGTTGCTATCAGGTTCCTCATATGCCACTATGAACCTCGTAATCCTGAGCTACAATCGATTGTTAGACAAACTTGAGCATTACCAAGAACAATGGAAAGAAGTAAGTAAACGTTTAATCAGCATAAATGTAAAAACACTCCCGTATAGAAGCAGTGAAGTTCTAAAACTTTCCTTTGCAATTGTAGACGTGGCCGGAACTTGCAGCAGCTGCAAAATGCGGGTAGAATAAGTTGCAAGGATATTACTGCAAAGCAGAAGGACATGCGTACACTGTTGCGACGGCCATGGACCCGCGCCTAAAGTATGAATGGTGGGAAAGCGAGAACTGGGGTCTATTTCGGACGGACGCAATCGAGCTGGTCGAAAAGGCGTGGGAGTCCTATAAGCTAAGCAGAAGCCAAGTCATGACTCCTACAAACCCCGATGCACTGATCAAGAAGGCGGTCATCAACAAAGACCAGCTTGAGAAGTACATCCAGGCGGATACAGTGACTGATCCAAACGGTGGGGCTGACAACGGCGTAGTATTGGAATATTGGCGATCGGAAATGAACGACTGGCCCGAGTTGAAAAGAATGGCACGAAGATACTTAGCAATTCCAGCCTCGTCGACAGGATTAGAGCGCACGTTTTCTCGTGCAAAGCAGTATGTTCCTAGCTCGCGGAACAGACTTGCTTCAAAGAAGCTAAAGGCAAGTGTGTTGATTGACTCATGGAGCAAATTTTTTGGTGAGAAGTAGGCTGCAACAAAATTTGTCCCTTTTGGTTTTCTGAAGACTGCTTTTTTCTCTTTTCCCCTTTTCCCTTTTACCTACATCTCTTCTTTCCGTCATCCTCTTCCCACCTTTTTTTTACTTCTTATACACTATTCGTTCCGGCGCTCTGGTTATTACATATAGAAAATAAATAATTTTTTCCAAATACATTTTATACTTTGAAATGCTTTTTCAAATCTTGCTGCCTGTCTTTATTGCTTTCTCACCATTACGACACGCTCTATAACGACTACGATAAACTTCACGATAACTCAATCCTGGTCATAAGAAAATGTGCTTTTTTTATGTCGTCATTTCCCATTTATATATACGTCGTTTAATGAGCCTTGTGCTGACGTGCTGATTCGAAATTGATCCGGATTCAATCCGGATTCTCACAAAACGGATTGGAACTGCAGTTTTATAATCCGGATCAGATCTGGATTTCAAAAAATCGATCCGTTTAAAAACGAAACGGATCTGAGTTCGCTGCAATCCATTTCGAATCCGTGAATGAAGACCCCTATGTAAGGCTCTTGAAACCATTCTTGTTGAACAAATTCGACGTGTATTGTGACTATAGCACACTACGTGAAACATTAAACCAGAAAGAACCAACAGGCATAATGGCCAGGTAGATTGAGACACTGAGCGAATACAAATTCGACGTACACTACAAGAGCGCCCACCAAAACCGAAACATTGAATTCCTTAGCAGACTACCAGGATTTAGAGAAACCACGAACAGCAAATTCAACCGGAGAAATATTAAGAAAAGTTCGTTACACAAAAATTCAAACTCAATTAATTTTGAGATTAAAAATTGAATTTCATTTATATTAAAAATAGTATATATTAAATGTTTATAGAACCATACAGAAAATTAAAGGAAATATTTGATAGTGAAAAATTAGCAATAAACTATTTATTAGATAATTATTATATTAATAAATATGAAAAATGTGATATATGTAATAAAGATACAAGATTAGATTATAAAAGAAAATTATTTATTTGTAGAAATTATAAATGTGAAAAATCTAAATCACGATTTTCTGGTACTATTTTTTAATAAAAAGAAATTACCTATTAATATTCAATTACATATTCTTTATGAATTTTTAAAAAAATCAATAGGATCAAGTATATCATCTAGTTTAGAAATTGATAAAAATACTGTTTCATCCTATAAAAATATATTTAGAACACATATAAAAAATAAGCAATTAGTTAATAAAAAAAATAAAATTGGTGGAAGAAATTATATAGTCGAGATTGATGAAACAAAAATTGGAAAGAGAAAGTATAATAAAGGTCATAAAGTAGAAGGTGCTTGGGTAATAGGAGGTATTGAGAGAAGTAGGTTAAAAAACAAGTTACCATTTGAAAATAAAAAACTCTTTATGTGTCCTATTCTAAAAAGAAATTTGGAAAGTATAGAAAAAATCATATCAAAATATGTTAAAAAGGGTACTACAATTTATACTGATTTATGGAAAGGATATAAAAATATTAATAAATTGGGTTATAAGCATAGTACAGTTAATCATTCAAAATATTTTAAAGACCCTATAACAAAAGTTCATACAAATAATATTGAAAGCTTGTGGAATGCAGTAAAATAAGGTATACCTATTAGAAATAGGAATAGAAAATATATATATTTATATTTAAAAGAGTATCAATGGCGAAGAAGATATAAGGAAAACAATATATGGAAAGAATTTCTTAAAGATTAGACAGATAAAGTATATTGGAAAAAAGTTATTATTCATAGAAAATTGAATTTCATTATATATAATAAAAACAATTACTATGAATCCATTTGAGGATAGTACTTTTTTAAAAGATATAAAAAGATGTTATGTAATAAGAGAGATGATAAAAAATATGATATTGTAGATGCTCATTTTAAATTAAATGATAATGTAATTACTATAGCAATAAAACAGAGAAATGCTTCTACAGTTTATAGATATCAATATATTCCAAAACAAAAATAGGTATTAGATATTAAACAAAAAGATAATAATAAAAATATAAATAATATTTGTGAAAAAATGGAGAAAATGATTATTGATGATGAATGATGAATTTAAAATTGTTGACAGAAAAGGAAATATCTTGTGTCACTGTTCTATAACTATAATTACCCAATTCGACCGTTGCCTACGATTCAAATGTGGAAATTTCGAAGACGTTGAACTAGAGAAAAAATAAGAAGAAAGGACGACGACTGACGAACCAATACAGCAAGACAAGAATACACCAAAAATAACCGGAGTCACCAACATAGGACATTCCAAACGCCGCGAACAAATCTAAAGATTCTAGACCACAACAACTGCATAACACTTGAAACACTGAACACAATCAATCAACATACTACAAAGCTAACCGGACGCCGATCACAAACTGATTATCAACACATTATGAGACAATACTGATAGCAACATACCAACGTCGATCACAACACTATTACAAAATCACCCCGCACAAAGCTTATTTTGAAACATTCTCAAATTACTCGACGACATACAACTACATCTACTGTGTCACAACCAAAATCACAATAGATAACAACATATACAACGGACTCAAGTATTATCTTAAAATACTCGAATACCCACTAACTAGTAGCAAGGAACTACGGAAGACAATTCGCACTCAAAACGAACACTATATCGTTATAAATGGAAAACTCTACCGCAAAGGATCCACGCCAAAAATGATCCTACAGAGGAGCGAGATCAAAGATGCAATCTGGATGGTACACAAACATCCTCTTGGGGGATATTTTGCATTCCAAAATACACTATTCAAGCTAAAAACAAAATACTACTGGCGAGGAATGGCGGAAGACGTACAGCAATTCATCGCACAATGCGACCGGTGTCACCAACACAAGAAACCCAACAACCAAGAAACACTATACCCGATTCCTGTTTCGAACATTCCGTTTGAGAACGTGCATATTGATATCAAACATCTACCAACAGCCCAGAGCCTACATCGCTATATCATTGTAGCTATTTGTTCTTTCAGCAAATATGTCGAAGCACGTGCCTTACAAGTGGCAAATGCAGCAGAAGTTTCTCTGTTTGTTTACGAATGTGTCATTACTATACATGGCTGCCCACGTGTTTTGTGCTCAGACAATGGCTTACCTATCCAAAACAACCTTGTAAATGCCATCTGCAGGCAATACGGCATCGAACATCGACTCACATCACCATATCATCCACAAGCAAACGGACTAGTCGAACAATTTAATCGAACGGTCGGAGTCATGGTGAAAAGACTCAATAAAGAAGAAAAGAAGAACTGGCCAATGTACCTACCTGCACTACTATTCGCATACCGCAGCATTCGACAAGGAACGACGAAGAGATCTCTATTTTACTTGATTAATGGACGAGAACCACATACACCTTTCGACCGACACGTGCAACCACAAACAAACATTGCAGATCTCCTGGAAGAGGATGATGAGCGCGACGAAGATACGATCATACTCGACTTATTTGAGGAACATATCACAAGACTCAATACAATAAGAGAAGAAGCGATTGATACAATCAAAAGTGCACAAGCGGCACAGAAACAGAGAATCGAAAAGAAATTACTGCAGTAAGGCAAGGAACTATAACGCCCTTTCCAAATTGGAGATACTATTCAAGTATATCAAAATCACTTGGAAGGAAATTGGGCAGGACGCCTAGAAGATCTATGGGAAGGACCATTTTAATTCACAAGGTCAACAAACGCGTTACCTATCGATTAAAAACGATGCAAGGAAGATTCCTACCGAACCCCTACCATGGAAACCGATTGCACTCTTATACCTTACCTGGTACCAAGTACCGAGCCCCAATATCTCAGGCATCGCTGCACCTCATTACTGACGAGGTCGATGCAGTACCACCACAAGAAGATGTATCAGAATCAGACCAAGACGAAATAATACAGACGATGCCGCAGCAAGGAAAATCGAGAAGGACTAAAAATGTAGGAAATCGGAGAAAAACAAAGAAAAAGGAGAAAAGAGATAGTAGCTATCGACCTACCAGAGGACGTTCGTAAACCAATAACTCTGAAATATAAGCGTGCAAATGCATAAAAAAAATTTACACTTCGAGAAGAACATATTATAAAATACATAGAGAAAAGACTGAAATAAAAAAAAACAAAACATATAAAAGAGAAGACAAAGAAAAGGAAAAGGAGAGAAAATAACTACTACCATATTGCAGATATGAACAACAACAACATTATCCAGAGCAACACGGGAATTAACATTGCTGCCCTATGGGCACATGAAACTACAACAGACCTTCACAACCTAGATAGATGGGGATCACCGCCCACGTATATTCCAAATATAAATGAAGGCGGATGGGGCCCAAACCCGAGCACAAGTAGCCATAGAACTGACTCCATGGACATTGACGAGCGATCGGCTACGTCTACATTACCAACACCAACACCACAACCAATGGAAAGCGCGTTCGAAAGGATCTCGAACCTTGTACAAGAGAGCTCACACGTTCATACTGAGCTTACAAGCCATCTTGCAGAAGCCAATACGCTCTTGGCTATGAGAGAGTATGTCAATGAAAGATTAATGCTACTGGCGGGTTGTACAAATAGGCTTGTAGCGAGGTGCCGCGTCCGGCCTCAGGCATATTTTACAGAGGATAAGGATCAAGTGAGATCTATCGCCCTGAATATTATCCTACAAAATACCTTCACTTAGATACCCACAAATATATACTGCCGAGATTGCTGCCACCTCATATTTAGCAATCGCCAAGAAGGGTCTGAATAGACGACTCTGGAATAGTAACCTTGCTGTAACCCCAAAAAAAAAGATGTAGTAAAAAAAAGATGTAGTAAAAAAAAATGTAGTAGAAAAAAAAAAAGAAAAAAAAACATATAACACAAAAACAACACCCACAAAACATTCTTATTACCTATCATATATCTATCTATCAGTTGTATCACACTCATACACACATAAATAAATATTCAAATTAGTTACAGCATTAAAAGGGAAAACTAGTCATACACATATACAAACACACAACAACTATTCCAATGACACCAAGAGACAATTCAAGTAAAAGGATGGAGCGCTGAAACACACAGAGTGACTCTACGATCCGTAACCAAATCCACAACAATACAAGGGAGCGCCAACACATACGCAAAGCGATTCTACGATCCATACACAAATTATTAATGCAATCGAACGGATGGAGTACCGAAACACACAGAGCGACTTTGCGATCCACACAATCAATACAACAAACCAAAAGGATGGAGCACCAACACATACACAGCGTGACTTTACGATCCAAGGAACATCACAGAAGAATTACAACAAAAATACGAACGGATGGAGCGCCGACGCACATACAGAGCGACTTTACGATCCATTATACAACAATTTGAACGATGTGGGACCATCTTTTTCTGGGCCCGAGGAGGTGTGTTACCCCGAGAACTACCCATAACAGGTAAAACAAACATACAAAAAAACCACACACCAAGCGGCAATCAGAATACAATACGTAACTACCACAGCAACCGCAGCAACTCTACAACTCTCTTGCACCCCCAAATTATCAAAAGGAACAACTATAAATAGAACGAACCCTTTACTTTGTAAAGATTCGATGAACAGCTTGTTGAATAAGAGCATTACTGCAGCATCCGCAGTAACAACAACTACCGCAGCATCCACAGTAACAGCAAGTTACCGCAGCATTGGCGTTGCGCAGCAACCGCAGCAACTGCAGCATGAATTATCTTAGACATTATTAAATAGCCAGAAAGATATAAATACCCCATCATTTTTATTTGAATAAAGACATTAAATTTCTACCTCCCACTTTTGACTTAACTTTTCAAGTATTGTTTTCAATCACTCAAGACCTAAACACGGCTTGTTTTATCTTACATATTGTTTATTGCTCATAACTGAAGCTAAATAAACTCTTCTATTAAGACCAGACGTAACATTCCTGCTCTTATTTCTCATTTACTTGGACAGACGTAACATTCCTGATCCTTATTCCTCATTCATTTTGGACAGACGTAACATCCCTAATCCTCATTTCTACTCACTGAGCTTAATCAAAACAACAGCTCCCTACTATTTACAACCTTGGACATAACCCATACACATTTTTACCTTACTTTACACTCATATCACTTCACAACCCGTCTGTAATAAACGATATTATTACTGGTGCTCACTACTAAACATACACATAAACTGTTACGCAACTACCTGGAATACCCCAAATTCACCGTAACACTATGATAATGATCCAGTCTTTGTGGAGACACTATGATAGCAACAATCCCTTTGCGAAGCTTACGCAACGTTTTGCCTAAGGTAAATATAGTTTAATTACTATACATATATTGATGGGCGGATATTGCTTTTTTTTGCTTATTTACCTGCGTTGATGGTTGTAGTTATTTCTTAGTTGTCACTGTCCAAGGCTTGCTCTGCATTGTCGTACGCTTCCACTTCTAAACCTTTGTGGAGGATCGCTTGCACCGCCAAATTGATTATATGCATGATGCAGGGGATACGATTCTCTTCGGCATCAAAGACATCGCGTCCAACAGCAAGTTCAATCTCTGTGGCCATTGTCGTTATATTGGATGTATTGTCGGTAGTCAGAAAGAGCGGCTTGGACACGAGGTTCCAATCGTTCAAAACGTTCAGGAACGCCCCCGCCATGTTGGCACCAGTGTGAGGGCTGGAGAGAAGCTGGAGACCTAAGGCAATGGATTGTTGGTTCCAGTCGTCATCGATCCAGTGGGCAGTTATACCAAGAAACGGAACTTTCCATTCACTTGTCCAAGCATCGACAGTGTATGAGAGGCACGGCTGAGCTTACAGGATTACATTAATACGGCTTCGCTGAACCTGGTACATGGTACGCAAATCACGGGAGGCAGTACTGTTGCTTGAAAGTTTGACGTGGGTGAGACTTGGGGCTGCACAGCGGAAAATCTTATGATAGTATCCTTTGATACATAGTATAATAAACCTTGAAATTTAGGGTAGACTAATTATAGAAAAATGCATTTTCTATCCTTATTCTTGTTTTAATTTTATTGGATTATTAAAGAGTAGAAACTATAATCAAATGATAACTTTTATTCTCTGGAAGATGCTGTAATTTAAGGGTAATGGTTATTCTTTTTTGGAAGCGATGATTCACGAGTAATTTTTGCTATCTCCATGAGCCAAGAATCCTACTTAGATTTCGATAATAATTCATGCATCAATCCTTCAATTATAGTATCGGCTATTATGAGATTATTGCTGTGCGAATCCAATATTGAGAGGTATTTGTTTTATTGCAATGAGGAACTGAACAAAAGACTACACATATTCAGATATAACAAAGTGAGAGACACATACATGTATGTGTCAAGATATACAGTAAAAGAAATATACATAGATAAAGAAGAAACGTGATTAAAAAGACGTAGCAGGAAGTTATGTAAAGTTAGATATGTTGGGAAAAAAGAAAAAATAGATTGCAAGGGAAGAAGGGTCCAAAGAGTACCTATATGTAAACAGTATACGGTATATCATGTTAGTGAAAACGGCGGCGGCGGCGACATGTAGGCCGGTCTTGGTCTTGATAATTTTCGCTTCCAGGTCCCATGAAGAAAGGCTTTATCAGTACGTCATACGCTAAGCTATCAAATTATTTGATGTCACGATTGGCCTACCTATTTGATGAGACAGTAGAATGTACTGAAGACGACGTTGTCGCATCGTCTGAATGCTGATGGCTGTCCGGATTCTGCGCGTTATTGAATGACGTTATAAAAGAAATAATGGTCAATGACATACACACGTAGACATAAAGATACTGTACATGCTGCGCATTGCCTTACTTGTCTTGACGCCGCAGCACGCTCTAAACTGACCCTTCGTTTACGATATTGGAATAAATAACCCCATTTGTACGCCATCAAAAAGGATGCAGCCCATGAGTTTTTACATCGATCAAGTCCTATACTCAAAGGCAACAAGCTATCTTCCAGGTCCTTGATGGCTTGAAGCTGCAAAGTGCGATCAATCTCACTCCAAGGAATACTGTAATCATTGACGCCGAGTGAATTGCGAAGGTTGTTAACGGATTCCATCAAAGCAGTATGCATATTGATGATGGCATTCTCAGCACCAACTTGGTCTGCGTGGAAAAACTCGCGGTGTATCATCCGTTCAATCACCCTTACGTCCAATTCAGCTGCACGCCTTCTTCCGTTTACGATCTGAAACGGGCGGTCAATATCTCTTCTCCTTGTAGAGCCTAGAAGTATCCCATCTTGAGTATCTTCTTGAAGCGGTGCTGGGCTTTCTTGGTCGCTGATGAGAGTGTCAATGGTTTGACGCATATTTTCTTGATTTTCTTGGATATTTGTTAAGCTGTTGATAAGTTCTCTTTGAGTTTCTTGAACTTGGTTAACGCTGTCAGTAAGTGATTCAAAGCGCTGGGAAAGAGATTGTATATTTTCAAGCAAAGCTTGAATAGTTGCTCGGGGAAGTGGTGCCATGTGAGAGAGAAAAGAGGAAGAAGAGCGGAAAGCGCACAGTTCAAAACGGCTGAACAATCTTTTTTTTATGTTTGCGCGTCGCCAACACGCGTTCCGCAGCTGTACCACCATCACTCCACTGTTCATTGCGATCTACGCGTTCCGCAGCTGTACCACCACCACTCCACTTTTCATTGCAATCTATATAAAAGAGCTCCGTTACAATACAACTTTTTCTCTGTTACTAAACAAATATATAATGACTTCTGGGCTGCCAAACAAGTATCGTAAACGCCAAAAGCGATCATTGAACCCTGGAGAAACCATAGCATGCGGTTGGTGTCGCCAAGCTGTTAATAAAGACTATTTCCGCACGCATGCAGCGCTTTGTCTTCGTGAATATCAGAGAAAAAAGAGAAGAACCGATGATTGCGCCGATTCTAGCTTAGTTTCGAGGTAATGCAGCTAGCACTTCGACATGGTTAATTAATTAACTGAACGTGTCTTTTTGCATCAGCCCATTACAGAGACAGCATCTCGAACAAGTACTTTCATCGCCCGATCAACCGGAAGATTCTATTGAACGTGAGAGTGATGCGGCGATCGTTAACGGGCATAGGATAGATGCTAGTTATATTCAACAAAGTTACAGTACTACATTGCATGCATCAACAAGTTACTGTCACCCAAATGAATTACCCAACACCATTCAAATCGAGGAACAACAAGAACAGCCAAAGCAGATACCGAGAGGAGATGGTACGTATTCGTAATATAGCAAAACACAAGA
Source organism: Zychaea mexicana (assembly GCF_025766255.1). Classification (NCBI taxonomy): domain Eukaryota; kingdom Fungi; phylum Mucoromycota; class Mucoromycetes; order Mucorales; family Lichtheimiaceae; genus Zychaea; species Zychaea mexicana. Next base: position 130,665 of record NW_026516752.1, on the reverse strand, counting down.
TTAGAGCAGCTATCAAAGTTTCATTTTTGACTTCGCAGAAAGGGACAGAAGTGAAACCAGCAATAGCGGCAAGCTACTGAGGTTCGAATTTTCAGATGCCATCATTCCAAGACCGATGGAAATTATCAGCATGAAAGCACAGCGGATCTTTGAAAATTTTCTGGTTTCCAGAGCAGCACATATGGAATACCTTGGTCTTATGAATGAGATCATTTCAAGCATTGATCCTGGTATGTCAATCACTGTCAGCATACTGGATTGCGAGATAGATTATATTGACAAACCATATAGTAGCCCATGAACATGTACATTCACAATACCGATCGAAAAGTGTGATGGAAGATATCTATCCAGTCCAGCCAACAATTTATCACATCTGCGAAAAAAGTTGCAAGATGTACACTGAAGCTGATTTCAGCAACGTATGCAATTACTGTTCCACACCGAGATACATTGCTGACTCAAACACGTTGCCACGAGCAACAATTGAGCAGCTTTCACTTGCTTCTCAACTTGCATATTTATTACACAATCCCGAAACACGCGATCTTCTACTTTACCGACATAATTACGTACACTCTGAAGGAAAGCTTTGTGATGTCCTGGATGGATCAGTGTACCAAAAGACGCGGGCCTCCTTATTCAGTGGGAAGTACGACATTGCCATAGCTCTTTATGCCGATGCATTTCAGCCATTCAAAAATAATGCTGGATGCAAAATGACTATTATCCACTGCACTGTTCTGAACTTTGACCCTTCCATCAGGTATAAACTACTGTTTGAAACCCAATCCTCAACAAATATAAAAGGCCATTGACAAGTTACATATATTATAATAGATATGAGAAACAGAATATGTTGCAAATATGCCTTATACCAGGTCCGCGAAAACCGAATCACATTTGGAGTTTCTTGGAGCCAACGATGAGGGAGCTCACTATATTGCAAAATGAAGGAATGGAAGTGAAGATCAATGACGGTAGCATTGTCCGTGCTCGTGTACACCTCCTTTTGGCTACAGGAGATATACCTGGTGTAGCAGCTTTGGCATGTCACACTGGGCATATGTCGTTCGATGGTTGTCGGATGTGCTTAGTAAAAGGGGAACACCCAGAAGGTAACAACAGAGAAGGGATATATTTTCCCAACGTATCAGCACCTCGGCGCTCAAAGGAGGGTTATAAAAACGCGAATGAGGTACACATGTATTGTTCAAACTTGCTCTACTTACTCTGATAGCTGTATTTGCTCTTAGTAACAATCTTCTCTTATTGCTTTTAGCCTGGTGTTCATTCGCCATCCGCTATGGCTGGATTGGATAGCTTTACAGGCCCTGAATTCTTTGGAATGGACGAAATGCACTTACTCGGTCATGGTATTGCGGAACAACTACTTCAACTGTTTCGTGGTACATACACTGTTGTCATCAATAGTGTACCCAAAAATAGTCCATTTGACATACCAGAGGGCATCATACAAAAGATCATGCACGATTTAGAGCAATCACGAGCAGAAGTTCCGACCGCATTTCAAGGGAGTTATCGTAGTTTGACCGGGTCATCAAGGGTTAGGGCAGTGGATTGGCTTGATTTCATGCTTTATGTTGTACCAACGATTGTTGCACCGCATATCGCCAACGATACTGCAAGAGCAAGACTCTTGGGCTTGATTCGTTCTTGTCAGCTGTCATTGCAGTACTCCTTATATGAACAAGATGTCAAAACGATTCGCATGTAAGTAAATATTGACAGTAGTTAGAAAGCTAATCCTGAATTAATCGTTATATTCAATATGCTATTAGCGGTATACTACAATGGCACGCCTATTTGACCAAGCTTATCCGAGTTGACAAGGTTCTCAAAGTGGCCATATTCACACCGAACCAGCATTACTTAGCACATATTCCGGACATGATCGCGAAGATGGGGCCACTACGATACTATAGTGCACGATGCTTGGAGCGAATGATTGGATGGTACAGCCAACATATCAGTTCCACTGCCAGCCCAGGAACAAATGCATCGAATATCATGTTATCGCTTGCTCGAGCGCGCTATATAGACGCAGCTATTCAAAGTAATGCCTTACAAAATGACGATAACCCACATGAACAACAGCAACAATTAGAAAAAGCATGGTCATACGGAGACAAGGAAGATTCATCTGCACCTGAACTTTGGGGTAATTTGAACATGATGGAATTGGCTGCATTTCAAGAAAGCATTGCAGGCATAAGCAAGTGCGTCTTTTACGAAGCGCTTGAAAGCTACCGTACACGCATAAACGATGTCGATCCCCTTCCATATGCTACGACCGAAATCTATATCAGTGGGCGGCTTTGGCTCAACCACAGCATCTATTCTAGCAAGCTACATCACCATTCAAAGCATCGAATGGCATACATGGTGCGCCTTGAGATGGAAATCGACAGGTACTTTGGTAAAAGCATCATAAAGTGAGAAGAATTTTCAATACATAACTTTTTGTATGAATGTAGGAGGGCCAGGCGTGGTATAAATTCAGATGTCGTCTTTGCGGAGAAGGCATATTTTGGCAAAATCTATTTTTATTTCACATATGTCAAATCTGGTACCATAATAAGCGCTGGCAATACGAAAAAGCTGGCGTTAATCGGAATTTATCAGCCCAACCTCGAGAAAACGACAGGCTCTCTGTATTTGACGGGATCGAGTACTGAGAAACTATATGTCGTTGAAGCAGAATCCATCACTGATTTTGTTGGACTTTTGTCAGAAACTAGAGCGAGAAACCACGTCAGGCAGCACATTATCTGGCCTGGCATGGTTAATGGAAAGCACCAATAGGAGATTTTAGGAGACAGAAACCATCTTTAATTACAAAGTAATTTAAACCACCTTGAATAAACATAATTCGATATGAAAGATTCTTCTTTTAATACTTGTTGATACTTATGAGCAAACAAGGAACAACACTAGGATTCTTCTGATTTTCCATGTTTATATGCAAAAGTAGAATTCCATTATAAACTCTGGAATTCATTAAAGAAGGATACTTGAATTATTCAATGTTTCAGACAATAAATTCTTAATCTTAAATTAAAGCTTCTATCCAACTTTTCCCCTTGAATACCTGTGTAATTCTTATATTGATGCTTTATTAAGTATAGTGAAATCGTGATTCCTTGTAGTATCCTGTAATCTTAGGCTAATATTTTCCGCTGTGCAATACGTATACGTCAAGTCCTATTAACTACATACTGTATAAGCACTAGCTATGGTGTGCATGCATTTCGCTAGAATACCTTCGTTGCTAGTTTTTCAAAAGAGAATACAGAGCGCAAACACATTTTTAAATACATTGTGTGGTAAAACACATTATTACACTGTCCAAAGACATCATCAGATAAGATATTTGGTTAACATCAAAAGTATATACAGACAACTACCACGGCAACCAGCTAAGCATTGTAGCATAGACACAATCCATCCGAATTTGTAAAGCACGGAAACACTATACTCGGATTATCCAGCTTATGTAAGCAGTAGCAGTACGATTGCCATTATATCATGAATGTGGAAGATCTTACACCTGTACAACGAGGGGCGGCTATAAGCCGATACTGTATGGACTGACGCAATATGATGCATAGGCGTATGTCGTTAGTGATCTCTTGATATCCTTTACGATAATTTAGAAAGAGAAGGTCTGCTTATGATGCACTTAGAATGGATGTTTTGTCACAAAAAAAAAAAAAAGCACCTGGCAGTGGCAGGTGGAAACGAGCGGATGGGCGATGATAGCGGATAGTGTTATGCAAGCTAATCAATACTTATCATCAGCTGGTTCGGGCACCGTTTCACTGTGCCGATCCACGCCTGCCGGCTATCGCACATGCGATGAAGACTGCTGTCTTCGCACGTCGCTTTTGCTCCCAACCCAAAACCACTCTTCTATGCATCGCCATCGTTCAAGCGATCTGGTCAGCACATTGGTTTTTCATATTCGAAGGCCACCCTTTCTATCCGCAGGCAGTAGCTGCTCATGCCACTGCCATCTATCACCGCACATATAAATAGGTTTCTCTTTTCCGTCACTTCTCTGTTCCTCATTTTCTCATACATGTATTCACACCCAATAGTCCGTCACTCCTCTGGACACTCTGTTGGGAATAAGTTCTGCCTCCAGACCATAAAAAAAAATACTTATGATCAGAATGATTGGGCGTGTACTAGTTTTGGTTAGCGCCAAGCTCAAGCCAGGGATCAAAGGGTCTCGGTACAGTGTCTACCGTCAATGTTGCTTATGTTGAATACGAGATTATTTATGGATTTATACCGCGTCGATATTGGCCGGTGAACAATAGCTTCGGATGATAACGATATATTCGCGCAAGGTGTTGGCGAAATATACATCATTTTTGGTTTGGAGTAAGTATGTGCTGAATGGTCGTATCCAGCTTCCTGATGGGATAAATGAGCCATTGTAGAAAGTCTCGGCCGTTGTTGGATTAACCATGGTGCGATGTGGTGGCGTGTGTAACAAACAAAAGACGCACTCTTAATCAAGTATCAAGTATATACCCACGATCCCTCAAGCCCGCAATGATGGAGGTGGCCAACTTAAAATAGAGTGTCAAGAGCATGGCTGTTTTCAACATAGTATGCGTGTCATCCTGTATACAGGCTGCTTCAATATTTGGCTTGGTCATTTTATCAACCACTTCCCTCAGCTGATGTATGATACATGTGAAAAAAAAAGATGAGAAAAAAAGAAAACAAAGTGTGAAAGTAACAAAAAAAAGTGTGATCGTGTTGCTATTGCTGCCTGTATTTTTAGCACGGGCCTGGACGTGTTTTTTTAAAACCAAACAAAAAATTTTTTCTTCACTCTTTCTTCTCTTCACTTTTCTTTTCCCTTCACTCCCTTGGATCCTCCTGGTCTTTCTCTTGGCTCTTCCCTTGGTTCTGGTCTTCCCCTCGCTCTGGCTCTTCCCTTGGTCCTGGTCTTGCCTCTGTCGGTCCTGGTCTCAGCCTTTTTCCCGTGGTCCCCCTGGCTGCCTACAACCGGTCCCTGCTTTGGGCTGTCCAGTCTGGCGTTCAACGGTGTTGGCCACAACCGATCTTCAGGCGAGATCAGAGGACGGAGAAATCCTTTTCGGTTTCTCGCCATAGAAATATGGTAGTGTCCTTTCGGTTGGATGCCTTGTCTGCTGGTCTGGTCTGGTCTGCCATGGTGGGGGTCGCAATGAGGAGCCAGGTGCCACTGTAGATTGCGTTGGACTCTCGGCAATCGACTCTCGGCATTTGACTCTCGACAATCGACGCTCGGCATTCGACTCTCGGCATTCGACTCTCAGCGATCAACTCTCTGGCATTCGACTCTCGGCATTCGACTCTCGGCAATCGACACTCGGCAATCGACACTCGGCAATCAGCTCCCAGCTTCAGTGTTCGGCTCCCAGCATCCGAGTATCCAGTAAGCAGCTCCTCCAGCATTCGACAACAGCAGCAAATTTTTTTTTTTCTTTTTTGGGTGTTTCGAGAGTCAATTCCTTCCCCTACCCCCACCCCTTCTCTTTCCTCTTCCCTTTCCTCTTCCCTTCCGTCTACCCTTCCGTCTACCCTTCCGTCTACCCTTCCATCTTCCTTCCGTCCTTCCCTTCCCCCTTCCCCACTCACAGGCAATCCACAACCGATTGCTTGCACTTGACTCTCGAAACGTAGTGTACGTCATGGTTCCCACTCGTTTGTACCATGATGGCTGGGTTTGTGGTTGATTGACCCAGCCAAATGATTGGGAGACTGGGACTCCCAGGCCGAGGCATTGGTGGCTTTCTTTTCCTCCCCCTTTTACATACTTCTTCTGTTTCTTCTTGCTTTCTTCATGCTTTTTGTATAGCCTGCAGGTTGTGCGAACTGCTTGTTGAGGTCACTTTGTAAAATCGCGTTCTTATTATTTGTCTTTATTGTCCACTGATTGTGTTCTTTTAATAAATTTTGTACCCTTCGACTATTGATATTCATAACGATAACTTTTGTCTTTTATAAAATGTTTCTTTACTCTAATATTACAATGAATAAAAACCTGCTCTTTTACTTTATGTCCTGCTCAAACTCATTTACAATTTCTTTCCTTGTGAAGATATTTGCGTGTCGCTTCACCTTGCAATATCCATTTTCTTTCTGACTGTGTTCAATCGTCTTCGCCGCTTCATTTGACAGTTAGGAAAGAACTCATGTTTTGGCGTGCTGTGTCCTTGTTCTTATACAATGCTGACAATGTCAAATGGCTCACATTAGATTCGTAATTACTTTTACTTTGCAATGACTCGATCGATTCTAAACATAATATCTAGGCAACCGTTTGACACAAGCATAATGCACTGACCATGTAATACAATGTCAAAATTCTTGTGAGAGCCGTTGCATGTATCAGTTTTTTGGGCACGTCAGAAAATATCTTTAGAGAAACTTTTTCTGGCAACTGCCAGGAACTCTTTTTGAATAACTGGGAACCCGTTACGGCGGCACACAGTAGAAGAGGTGCAATGATGGTGAAAAGATGCAATGCATATCCTGCAGTAAAAAATATAAATGGAGACGACGGTCAGAAAAGTGGTCCATCGTAACTAACATACTGGCTATCGGACAATGAGAACGGCTCGCTTCCACTGAAATACAGCGTGGGTATATTTACTGACAACATTTGAACTGAAATATCGTTCCAACAATAGAGTGTATTCTACGTATAGGAGCTGGTGGTAGCACCCAATCCACATACTATAACTCAATGCTGCCTATGTTGTGCTCGTTGGAGCACGTGAAGTTCTTTCTGTATCTCGGTATTAGTTTTATGAGCTTAGCAAAAAGTCATTGTCATCTACATCACGATTGCCAGCTGTTTAGTGGCTTTCATCGTCTTTGACGTTTATATCACTTGTATTTTTTGATATCGGCCACTCCATAAAGTGCGGCCCATAGATTTGTGCTTGAATGATTCGCGCAGCCGTTGATCGCATTGTTGAGCTTGTCACGACGAGGCCAAATCTGCCATATAGCCTTTGGGTTTTTACATGTCGACTTGGTTCCATTGAGTCTTATATTAGCACAAGCTATGGTTGACACAGTTGAATTTAAAAGTAGCAGGCGTAAACTAAAGCAAATTCTACCGATACCCTTTTCAAATGCATATAATTAATTGCAGTTGTTCAACGAGTAAGAGATTCGAGTGCGATGTTTACTTTTCGTTATATACCGCGTTTCATTCAATCCAATTGATATCAGCAGCTTTTGTATACTCCTTAAATCATCAGATGCTTCTCTTTTTACTTGACTAAGCTCTTTATAAGATTGTTTTCTGCAGCGAGTTCTAAGCATCGCTGTCGTTATCCCGCCTCATCTCGCAGGTACTCCTGTTCTTCCTGCTGATGCTGCCGCTCTTGGCGCTACTACGCGGAACAGAGCCACCTCTTCATGATAAGCATTTGGTCGGTGTACAGTGTAATGGGGCGTCGATAGGCAACTGTCTCGAGCCACGTGGGGCTTGGTTCGTTTGGATGCCGCAAGAGAGCACGAAGGTTGAGTGTTGCTGATCGTTGGTATTGAGCATTTACATCTCATGGACAAATATTTTACACTAGGGGTTAAGCTCGTTGACGCTCCATACCACTTGTAATACGTTATAATCATCATGTTGGTCATAACCAGTAGATCGAGCACATACTGAATGACACCCCGGACAATTTCCTAGCAGTACAAATAGATGGAGTTGAATTACACTGTGCAAAGACAGACAAAAAGTGCCAGCGGTAGTGAAACCAAGGACAATTACTGCTTTGTAGACTATAAGAGTACGATCGAGACAGTACACATTGAAAGTCGGAAAACCCGTCGTCCTGTGGCTATTCCTGTGTTCTTGTTGTTTTGTTTGTTGACTGCTGGTACGGTCATTGTAGATCGACGCTTTGCAGTGTAGATACGAATTATTGAATGTTGGCTGATAAGTATTCAAGTCCATTAGCTAATTTATCCTGACAATCAACGTGGTTTCTTGCATGTTCAAAGAATTGTCGCTTTGAAGGACTGCTTGGTGGATGAGCATTCATATCTTGAGCAATCAATGAAAGGTCATGGATGGTGTGGACCTCAGAATCAGCTGATAGCACGTCATTACACATGATGATGGTCAGCTGGACAAGGAGATGGCTGTGTTGTTTTGCTGCCCCCAGAAGCATCGGGTAGCATATCCGTCAGTCAACAGCCAACAATCTGTTGCTTCAGTAGTAGACACACTTATTGCTTTACCAGGTTATCGGGTGTTGGGAGGTGTGGGTAGGGGGAGTCTGGCTGGATACAAACCACAAACTGGCGTAATTATGGTGCTATTTCTGAGGAGAAAATCGGTTTTCCTTATCCGTCGGCCTTACAGCATGTTTAGGTAAATAGTGTCGTTCGAAGTCTTCTCCCACTTGTCTTGTTCTCTCTAGAAGCACTTTCTTTTTTGGCTTGCTCTACGGCCGTTGCCATGTTTGGCATGCATACTTGGACTTGACGCCCTCTCCTTTCTTCTGTCTTTTTGCTTACTCTTTCCCGGGGTGTTATAGTGATTAAATTTCAAATGAGGTAGGTCGGTTTATGCAGCTTGAGTTTCACAAAATGTTGTAGCAATAATTGTCCAATTTGAGTTCAATATCTACGCTGGCAGTAATAAGCAACAACCCCACTACGACGACAAGCACGATGTTTGTTTTTTCAAAGGGACTAATCGGGTTATTTATTTATAGTGCGTCCAAGCTGCTCGATAACAACTGCAGCAGCATTGGCTTGCACACTCAACCGGAAAGCATCAGCCGGGGCTCCATGAAAAATAAAGAAGGATAAACGCGCTTTCTCTTATTTACACAAAGCTGGGTTTCACCCGTCCTTTCTTTCCTTCCTTTTCCTTTTTTTCCAATTCTCTTTTCCTCTCTCTCTTTCTCTCTTTATGGATTATCAAAAACGCCTGACTGAATTACTGGAATTATGCCAAGACGCTTGGGTCAATTTGCGTGAACAACAACAACAACTCTCCAATTCAACACTACAGCAAGCCACGCAAGATCTGCATCTCGGCATCAAACAACTTGTCCAGATTCAAGATGCACTCGACGAGAATGATTCTATTAGCGACGATTTAGAATGGCGGACACAAGCCGATGCCATTATCGACAGTGTTCGAGAACGTCTTCAATATGCAATGAGTGGTAAAATCAAAAACGAAACTGAATCGTATAGGATCACCATAGGAGGGAAATAGACAAAAAAATAAGCTAACAAGTTTGTTACCTTCAACCGCTTATCACTGATACAACAACAACAATAACAATAAAGATCGTGCGAGTAGTAATTATGGTGAACCAGCACCGACAAGCGTAAAATCATCTGCATCGACCCCAATTATGGCAACCAGCTCATCGACGTCCACGTTTTCAACTACGACTTCGCTTTTATCATCAGCCGAGCGACACAGTAGCAGCGCTTCATCGGCTTCATCTATCATCAACACGAGTATACCCGAAGAACAGGAAGTGGATTGCTACAACAACGAAAGCGACGACAGTAACAGTAAATTACAGCGCACCTTTGGCAGACGATCGATTACTGTACAAGACTGGGAGGCTCCACCTTCTCCACCGCCGTCGTCTTCGTCAACAAATCGTCGTCTTCCAAAGCTATTTAAAGGCCTGAAATCGACTCGGTCGACCCCGCTGCCTGGAGCATCGCAGATTAGCTTGTACAACTGTGACGATAATAACGAGCGTCGTGAGATATTTGCTTCTGATGCCATTGTGAACCATCCGTTGCGAATAGGTGTAGGGTAAATTGCTATTTCTCTTTTATTGTCTCCTTCCGTTCCGTGTCATTTAACGCTACATTCTTCTTCTTCTTTGGAAGCTATGGAAGCTACATCTGCTATAATTGTACAGTACTAAGCGACAAGGTAAAAGAAAAACAAAAAGTTAATCTGCCATGTTACCCGGAGTGCGATGATGGTATGATGTGTATTGACAACTTGTTCTTGCGACAATAGGGACCCTCTATTTCTGTTCGCAAGCGATACTCTGACTTTTGTGATCTTCGCGAAGAACTTGTAAAACGATACCCACGACTCAAGACAAGTATACCCAAGCTACCTCCTAAAAAGGTCGTAGGTAATGTATCGTCTGCTGCACTTGCTCTGTGTGTTGTGTGTGTGTGTGTGTGTGTGATTGGCAGTTAGCGTAATAACTTATACAATTGGATGATGGCGATGATGATGACCTTATAGGCAAGTTCACACCGGCATTCGTTGAACAACGACGCCGTGACCTGGAATATTTCTTTAAATATGTAGTTTTGCACCCAACCTTGGGCTCCAGTGCCACTGTCACTCACTGGATAGCGCCTTAATATTTCTTTTCTACCTGCATCTTTTTTATTCGTTATTTTGTATCTTGCATATTTCCCTTATTATATTCGAACCATTTCTAATGATGGGGTCTCCTCGTCTCCATCAAGACACACGCACACAAAACACACATATACTCCTCATATAATATTATAAATATATATATATATATATACCATTTTTGAATGTGCTCATATATTCATAACAGGCTGGTTATATCTTTTGGGTTTATACACATTAAGTACTTGACATCAGTTTTACATATCGCACCAGTTGTTAACAGGAAGACACGAGAGGTATTTGCATCCAGGACAAATCTAGATAGCGCAAATTTAGTGTTTTCTACCAGGAAAAAAGAACATGGGGGACGGTTGTTCTAATGAACATACCTGAGATGGATCGCTTGCAGAGTAGAACGAGTTTATGGTGACGGCAAAAAGAATGATCAGGATAACAAAGGCGACAAGTCGAACACCCCATGTGATTAGCTTCCCTTTCTTTTCCATATTAGGTCGCATAGGAGCTATTAATGCGCCCATCACAATGCCAACAACGAATCCACCTGTGATTTGCAGAAAAATATATTAAAGTTAGATCCCATCTACCCCACCCCACACCCCCTTTTTTTACGCTGTACACTTGAGAGGACTAACCTAAATGACAAAAATTGTCCAATCCAGGTAGTAGGCCCAAGACTAGAGAAATGATGGTAACAATCAACAGTTTCATCAGCTCTCGAACGGGATGAGCAATGGTTTTCCAGTTGACCACCACGTCAATGAACATGTATCCGATCAGGCCAAAGAGTGCACCGGAACAGCCCATGCTTGCTAAATATGAATGTTAGACAAGTCGATTTACTACTACTGCTATCCACTAATACATGTCACTAGGCGGGAAAAGTACCTGTGGTTGTTTGTGACAACATGGCACTCAGCACAAAGCCCCAGATACCGGAAGCCATGTAAAGAAGGATATATCGAGGAGCACCGAGCACACATTCCAGATCTGCACCCAGTCGCAAGTGACACAGCATGTTCATGATATAATGCACTATACCAGCATGGAGAAAGATAGGTGCAATGAATCGGAAGGACTGGTCAGGATCGGCCCCTCCAAATCCACCGAATCCACATGCTTCTTCAATCGTACACGTTTCTGATTCTTGGAAACAGTCTTGAATAGGCGTCGAAGGTGTATAATCGGGCACCGTTCGCATGCAAGGTGTAAATCGCGCGCCCATGTTGATCAATACCTGATAACCAAAAGAGAGAGAGAGAGATAATTAAAATTGATTTTCCCTCCTCTTCTTCTCCGTTTCATGTATAAAGAGGAAAAAAACCTTACTGGAAAACTTGGACCGATCATTGGATTGAACGTTGGACTTGTTGAAATGACGCTTCCAGTCATTTGTTGGTTCTTGATAAGCTCGACGATCAAGACAATCAACATGGCCAGACCCGATAACCAGCTGAACCACGGTCGTCGTACCGGACCCAGCAAGAGCCGCATTCCCAGATTCCTTTTTGCAGCAGAATCCATCATGGGCTGTTGCAAATATGGAGGATAGGATGTGCCGCCCAACTGGGCCTGGTGTTGCTGTGGAGGAGGCAATGCCTTGTTTTGATATGGATCGTCTTCTGCAGTTTCTAGTCGCATGAATCCGTCAGAACGCAATGATGATTTAGCAGCATTACCATAATATGCAGGCTCGTTCGTTCCTTGAGGAGTAGATCGACTATACAGATCATGGCTCATGTCCTCGACCGCTGTCTTCTCTCCGCCCATGCCGCTATTATTGCTACTACTGCCGCCGTTGCCGCCGCCGAAATCGTTGCGGAACGTGTCCGCTCCAAAGTTGCGAGGGCTGTTTGACATATATTCGCTTGTCGTCGTTGATACGTGCATCGGCATGGGTGGTGGCACAGGTGCAGGCGACGGAAAGCCGGTGGACGATCCTGCATAGACGGGCGATGGAATAATGGATGGCGATTTAGCAGCAAACTGCACATGAGGTGAACCCGTTTCGTGCAACGGAATGTCTGTTGCTGGGCCTGGATCATCCCAGTTTCTTCGTGACGTTGGTGGTGGCGAATGAAGGTATTGTGCTGCAAATCCCGGATTTACGTTTTGCTCGCGGTCCATCGTTCTTTTGTACTTTAATTTTTATCAAAGAAAGAAAGTAGAAAAAAATCCACAAAAAAAAGTAAAAGTAAAAATAGGAGAACAAACGATAAAACTCTTGGCTCTAATTTGGAAGTTATAATTAGCCTTCCACGGCTGAATGGATCTGCGGCTTCTTGTACGACGTGGCTAGTTTTTTGGATCCTAATAACCCTTCTATTGTTCCTGAGTAGCGGGCTCAGTCTTTTCTTCTACAACACCGCTCTTTGTCACAGGGCAGAGGCATGTATAATATTGTCACTTTGAAAAGCTAGACGTTTCCACCACAGTACAAACACTGGGAAACTCAGAGTAACTGTCGTAGCTGCTAACCTATGGGCATAGTTTCTTTGCTAGTAGAGCGTAGCGCTATCAGCCATTTTCAACTTTGTATAAAAAAAAGAGAATCCAACTCGATGCACCTGAGAAATACGAGCTGCACTGTCACGATGCTAAAAAGCAATAGCTTGTTCGGCCAGATCAAAAGGCTTTGACAGTGCACTTGATGGTATAACACATATATAAATGGTATGGTGCTCCTAACAAAATACAGTCATGGCTGTATATCATTCTTGCTTCTTCGCTCGTCATTCAGAAGCTGTATTTCGTACATATATTGTACTCGGCCATTCTCATGGTACTATTTTAGCTTGAATCTGTCAATTTTAAGGGCTCACGCATTCTAAATTTGATAAGTTACATCTGCTTCTGATCCATGCTACTGCTATATGTCACAGACAACGACATGTCATATTGTAATCATTAGTAGTGCTGGGTACAGAAGGTGAGTATCATTATCTATAACACTTGTATATCTTCATGACCTTCCGACTGGGAAGGATCTCACTAACAATCATTACATGTATCATCCTTGTAAAATTCTTCTTTAAGACATGCACATGCATGGATACTGAGAAACGGCTTGAGGGAGGGAAGGAAAAACCAAACTCTAAGAACAAGACTATCTTCTTTGTTTTCTTTCGCTATCATTCAACAGTAAATTGAATGCAACCACCCAGAAATACAAGTGCCTCTTATTTGGAAAAATATATCGGACAACACCGGAAACATGCCCGTCCTATCAACCACTGCAAAAGTTCCGAGTCGTACCTTTTCTGCGACAGATGTGCAGCGGCGATTGAGCAACTATCGTTAATATCATCATATCATTTTCTAGGTATCTTCCTCAGTTGTCTTCAGACTAACACTGCTTGTGGATCACCCATTTCATGTCTAACATGGTCAAGTTGGGCGAAGATCGATTCACTACTACAATCGAAGAACAATCAAACGATTACGTATACAACAGACTGGGTGTTTCTACAAAGATATCAAATACTTTTTTAAATGTTGTTGGATGACGGAAATTGTAGTAGCACTACAAGAGCATTCTACATACGAACGTTAGTCGTTATATTGGCAGCGACGGATCATGTTAAAGTGTACTACAACCTCTTGCGGCATGTCCGGAGAACTCAAGGAGAGTATGAGACAAGATAACATCAAGATGTCAATAAATGGGATTATAAATAAGGCCATAGTTTAATAAAGAATATTGTAAATACATAGCTTGCAATAGGATAGCATATGGATGTTTGGGACAGCATTTGACTTACTATATGTTAATAAAAAGCCTGCGCTATGCTAATTCAAAAGCAAGAGCGCCCATATTTGCATGAATAATACAACTTATCCGGTACGACAAATAGCATCCTTTGTGCTGATTTAATGCTCTTTCGATATTACCAAGTAAATAGAGAGATCACGCGGTTGCCGTGCGGCGTCAATCAGGATGAACCGTATATCTAATGTTGAATTTCATTAGAAATAGAAAAAAGTGAGCGACGGCAGGTGGTTCCATTGACGATGAATCTGGACCAAAAGACAACCAACAACAGAGGGTTGCTCAGCATATCTCGTGTTTCATTATACTATCTCTCCTTGACATCGTCATCATCTCTTTGTTCATAAGGACTATCTCATCTCTGCCAATCACTGCGTAAGAAAAAGCACGGGGGCGGCCCCAACACAAAAAAGGAAGTGCAGTTGACCTTGTGTAACCACTTTCCCACACCCACACCAAATATCTCTCCGTCGCACGACCCAAGGTCGGCAACAGAAGCGGTCTTTACCATTTTTCCTGCAGCTTTGACCTTTTAACAAATACCATGGCACCTGGACACACATCCTCTAACGAAGACAAACGATGGCTCATTGTGGGAGCTTACCATACTGGCGTACCTGAAAAAACTGTCGCACGCATATCAGGCCTTTCCACAACAGCTGTACGACAGATATATTTGAACCACCAGCAGACCGGTTCACCTTCTTTACCCAAGCAACTATCACGAAAAGGTATATATATATATATCAGAATATGAGTCGATAAAGCATAAAGTGCGAGTTTGTGTGAGAGAGAGAGAGAGAGAAGAGAAAAAATGGTTGTTTCTTGACATTTGGTCATTAATGCAAATGAGCTCCATTTAGTTAGGGAGAGACCCATTGTGGAGTACGATGAAGATGGCAATTTAATTGATGACAACGAAGACAGTGCTCCTGAAGACCAAGAAGAAGAGGTATGCATAAACCTTTCCCATTTCAACTCTAAAAGAAGAATTGAAATGGTGCAATTAACAAATACTATTACCACTTTATCGTGTATCGAAAGGCGACGAAACGGAGACGGGTTACGCCCAAGCAAAGTATCAAAATAACTCGGCAACCCACGACAAAGGACGTGATTGCCTATGTCGTTCAACAAGTTCATCAGACGACCATTGCAGACCAGTGGGTAAGACGATACAAAGAAAGCTTTGAAAAAGAGTATGTACAAATATGCTAACAATTGCTTACTTATCAAAGGAAACAAAGAGCTCGTCGACGGCGTCACCTTCATTCGAGTCACCTCCTTCGCTGGCGTCCTCTCCCGCCTCGTCATCATCATCAACAGCAGCAGCATATTGGCGTCCACTTACGCCTCCACGAGAAGGACCACATCACAGCACCAAGAAATCGTCCTTAAGTCCCCCTCTGCAATTCCCTCCGTCACCTCCGCATCAGCATCAGCAACGGCAACAGCAGAACCAGAGTAATGATACCCCGCAACAGCAGCATAGCAACCACCATCTTCACCACCATCGTCATCATCATCAACATACGCCCCATTTACCGCCGGTCGGCAAGTTCGATCAGACCATCCGAGGCTGCGAAATATGGACCCGTGATGATGATCGCATATTGATCGAGCATATGCTGGACCCTGCTCACGGAGAACGTTGGCGTGAATTGGAAGCCAAGCTGAAAGGCAGACACACTGCCAAGCTTTGTAGCCATCGATGGGAGTACTTACAGACCTATTTTCTGAAGGCGTTGGAGGGTACCACTCCTTCTTCTTCCTCTTCTTCTTCTTCTTCTTCTTCAAACAGTACTTCTTCTACGACTCACTGATTACCTTTTTCCCGCCGGAACCCCTCCAACAGCCCCTTTTTATCTGATTTTCCTACTCCACTCAATCGCCCCTCACATCATTCCAAGTAGCTCACATAGCGTCCTCCTCAACCTGCCGTTTCCTCTTATCTTTCTTTCTGTGAATATGAATTCTTTCATTGAATAACAGACAAATACTCTTCTATTGCGATTAATGTGAGATATGTATTTGTAGTTGAATTGTGTGTGTATGTTTTTTAGTAGTCGTTGTTTAATGAGGTCTCAAGATTTACAATAGGGGCAGATGTTTGATGGAATTAGATGGGTGTATGTGTGTGTTTGTATTAGAAGAGATATACTAAGTTAGTTACTGAGAGAATCTTTGACGTGCCAGGCAGGTTTCTATGAGATGTTTGAGAACCATCAGTATTGGTATTCCATGTTAAACGTAAAAGGCCGTTACGTGCGATATTGCTTACCGTCTCAGTTCCCCGTTTTTCCTTGACAGCTAGATTTTTAATTTGCATCTCAATCTGTCGCTTAGACATGTCATGTAATAGCCTGTTTTTTCAACAATTTATTATTAGCCACTTTGTATGTTATCTTACTACTGACTTTCAATCCCACATACCAGTTTGACTTGGCCTCTGAAATTAGTTTTGGCATTGCGTCTGCCTTTCCTTCAATGATCTGCATACAAATATTAAACAACGTTAGCCAAAAACTTACGGCAAAAGAGAAAAGATGGTAAATGGTAGGCTGCTTACGCTGATTAATTCATTCTCGTGTTGTGCTGTAAAAGCAATGGATTTCTTGGAAGAGTCGTCGGCTGTGCTAGATGTGGATTTGGTATTTGCAGCATCGTCGGCTTCCACATAGAAAGGGTCGTACGGTTTATCTTTCGGGAAATCTACCACATTGAGCAAAAAGAGGACGTTGACGGTAAGAAGAGAAAGCTAGTTGCCAGCGGAATAATTGCCATCGTGGTGGTTATATCCACTTACCAAACAGCATTCGCGTCGCATAACGATTTAGTGGATCATCTTCTCCTAGATCGCCATCATCGAAAACGGGTCCCACAACAACGGGACGGATAGCAGTGTGCTACATATATTTTGATTTATGATAAGCATACACTGATTCAATTGCAACGTCAACACGAACATATAGGTTATTTCAAGGTTACACTCACTTTTCTAGTAGGTCGCATGGCCGGTCTGACTTGACTCGTACGTTCATCATCACTTTCAACACCTTCACCTTCTGATAAGTACCCTTCAGGGACTAGCCAGCCAGCCTAAACAAAAATCCATCATTAGATCTTTCATTGCCTTATATTTATATTTAGATAGATAACTCACATCCTCGGGGTCGGCAACATCTGAAGAAGGGTCGTCATCCTCTTCGTCACCGCTTTGGATTTCTTCTCCTTCGCCTTCTGGTTCCCACTCTCCTTCACTATCATGGTCATAATCGACAAACTGATCGTCTTGGGCAAGTGGTGCTCGACCGTTGATTTTCTTACTCGATTTGGTCCATGTGCCTTGAAAATAAAACGCAAGAACGAACGGACAAAAGAAAGATGGAGTTCATTAATATCCATCAATTCAACTAAACTCTTCTCGTTTTAGTACACGACCGCTTACCATAATACGCTGGCCGAACATCTTCGGTGAATTGTAAGAACTTCATAGAAACTTGCAATTGATTAAAGTTCTCCATATCCGGACCAAGCAGAATCGTGCGAAGATCAGTGCTTTGACGGCGACCTCGTCGTTGAGTGAGTTCAGGCTTGGACTGCTTTAATGCTTGTAGGTATTGCGATCGCAAATCATTCGATACTAACAGTCCCAGGAAGATGTCAGCACACAAACACAACACATCCCTGGTTATTTTTTTTCCTCTCACTATAATAGTAGAACCTTGGAAACTTTACCTTCACAGAATCGATATTTGTCAGTTGTGAGTGTCTTGAGGTGGTGGTCCAACTCCATATTACGATCCTTATTGGTAGTCGTCCATTGATGCATAACCACATTATCCTTGACATAGAAGGGTGGGAATATGTTTCGAGTTTCTGTGATTTGGCTCGAGTCTGCCCAACACAATTAGATTTCATGAGTATCTCATCCTTTCTTCGTATTCATCTTGAATTCATGATCAGACCGCTTACCACTTTGCCCAGCACAAGTAAGCTTCTCCTCTGGAGCTTTTGTAAATAGAGATGTAAGGCGCAGTTGGGACTACATGAAGAAAGATCAACGTTTAGTGACACTTATTCTGTCACTGCCATAGCGATTATTTTCCTGTTCCTATTCTCTATATTACCTGTTCTTTTTTCCGTTTTTCTTCTTCCCGCTTCCGTCGTTCTTCTTTCTTTTCTTCTTCGCGTTTACGTTTTTCCTCCTTTTCTTCTTCACGTTTGCGTTTTTCCTCCTTCTTTTCTTCCTCGCGTTTGCGTTTTTCCTCCTCACGTAACCGCCGCTCTTCTTCCTAAGACATAATCAAACTGTTAATGCAACGGGGCAGCTTCTAAACGCATGTTCTGATATCCTTTGTGTATACCTTTTTCCGGCGTTTCTCCTCCTTTTCCAAATTGCTTTCAGCAGTGGCGGTCTTGCTTTCGTCATGTGCTTTGCGGTTATGTTTCGCTAGCAAAATTGCAATTTGTTGTTCCTTGGGAAGCGCTTCGAAACAACTAGTGACATAAGTTGAAACCTAGTTAAAAAAAATTGAATTATAACCGTTTAGACCGATAGCAACAATTTAAAGTAGCTGCAATATAAGCATATTACAATAAAAATAGGTTTCCTTCCCGTTTTCCTCGTACTGAACTATTACCTGTGCGCGTATGGTCCTTCGCTGATGAATAATTGCTTGGATTTGATGTGGAAGACAAGTAATATCTTTTACTTCCCACCGCCAAAAGTAAAGATGCTGTATGCGAACCTTTAGCTCAATTCTCACAAAAAAACCAAGTAAAAAGAGTGATTAAAAAAATAAAACACATACATGAGGTATATTTGTGATGGCACATTCAAGATGACTCAAAACATCGGGTGATACACCATATTTTGTACGCGTCGCAATGGACTTCACTGCAGTTTCAATTATCTCTGTAAAGTGGTCGCTGTCTATTATTTATGAGTTAGTAGATCTGACGAGTCTTGTAGCTCTCTTTTCTACGGCAATAAATACATACAATCTTCATTTCTTAAAAACGGTGATAATACTTCATTGATACGATTGGAAAGCTGTCCGCTTGATTCGTCACTGTTTGGTCGTTGTCGTAAATAATATGTTTTCTTCAATTGTGCAAAACGTGAAGCCCTTTTCTGATACCAACCTATCTTGACATAGAGCGCTCAATACGTCGAGATATTGACTTGGGAATTGAGATATAGATTGTTGTTGCTGTTCTAGTCGGGCACGGTGCAGGCGGAACACCTTGATTCCTACAAGAATTTGACTTAGTTTAGTAGAAATCAAAAGCATTATGGACCTTTTGATCGCTTTCTTTTCTAAGGCAGTGAGGAGAGGGTAAAACGTACGTTCTGCAATAGCTTCGTGATTCTCAGCTCGTAATTTTGGTTCTCCAAATGTTAGTTTACCGTCCTTAAGTAGTTCAGGAATCTTTATAAAAGTAATTTCCAAGTTATTGTTAGAAGTTGATTCTTTTCTGTTCTCGAAAGAAGCATTACACACTTACAGAGCTTGAGGGTGCATCGTCCACACGCACTTTTATTATTAAACGACAATGATTAGCGAGGGCTTTTGCTTATCTTCAGTTACTCTTTGCTGCGGTGTATGTGGAGTTTCTTACTGGCTTGGAACTGCTGTGCTGCCATTTGGAGTTGTTGATGCTCTGGTGTTTCAGGCGCTGACATGTTCATCGAAGCAGGAAAAGAAGAGAAGCAGCAGTATGGAGCTGACGCGCGACGCGAACAACTGAATGGATTGAATTTTTTCGGAGTAGAACAAGTCGCGTCGCAATTTGATGGGAGGAACAAAAACTTGAGTGACAATGGACGAATGCGGATGTTCCTATTAAGAATTTTAGTAACTTTATAAGCAAGAAGAGGTATTTATACTTACTATTTATTACCACTTGTTGAGGAATGCATTTGCAAAAATAAGATGCTGTCAATGACTTTTGTAGGCAGGCCCTAGTTAAACGTGGTTATTCAGTATGTCGATGTTGATAAATCGATAATATGTAGCCCATTACTATGGTGGTTCGAAAGACGTACCGATTCACTCAAATTTTATATGTCTGGGTTATATTTAACAGGTAATATATACCTTGTATACTCCAATGATTGCTTGTAATACTGTAATGGAACTGATAAAGAGTATCAACCGTACATCACCACTGACAAGTGCATATTTGGGCGACGCTTGTTTTTGTGGATTTTTTTTGTGATTTTTCGGTTTTTTTCCAGATTTTCGTTGTTTTCTCTTCGTACTGGCTTAATTAGAATCTCAGGCTTTTGTAAAGATGCATTTAGTACTATTGTATATACTTCCAGCAATTCAAGCTTTCTTTCAGTGCGGAAGAAAAGGATCAAATACTTACACTACAAGCAAAGGATTGCTCCCAGTCCATGTAGTCGGAGTTGACCAGCATCTGTTGCTCGAGTTGTTGTTGCTGCTGCAGCTGCTGTTGTTCGAGTTGCTGCTGCTGTTGCTGCTTCTCAAGTTGCTGTAGATGCTCCTCAAAGCGGCGTCGTCGATCCGCCTCCTCCAGCAGGTACTCTTGTTCTTCCTGCTGCCGCTGTCGCTCGCGTACTTCGCACCGGAGAAGCACCTCTTTGTAATAGGCAACTTCAGGGTGAACAGGAACTGGGCGTCGGTAGGCGACTGCCTCGAGCCATTCACGAGTTGGCTCCTCTGGCTCTCGGAAAAATGCACTGAGGTTGGGTAGGGCTGGTGACGATGGTGAGAAGGGTAGTGGTTCTGTTTCTATGCTCGTTTCTGCCGCTGCGGGAATAACACTTGTCACTAGCGCTGTTGCTGCTACTTTTACGATACCAATGACAAATAGCGGCGCTTCTGTTGCTGTTACTTTTACAACGCAGATGATAAACAGTGACACTTCTGTTACTGTTGCTTTTATAATGCCAACGACGAACAGCGACGCTTCTGTTGCTATTGCTTTTATAACGCCAACGACGAACAGCGACACTTCTGTTACTGTTGCTTTTACGATGCCAACGACAAAAATCACCACCTCTGTTGCTGTCGCTTTTGCTACGCCGATGACAAGTAAGAGTACATTTGCTGCTAGTGCTATTGTTAGGGCAGTGACACTCATCAGCATTACTGCTGCTGCTGCTATTGTTGCGTTAATCAAGCTTGTGATTGCTACGGCTACTGCTGCTGTTGTTGTTGGTGTTAAGCGTTGATTTACCCATCGAGTATAGTATAGAAAAACTAATACTGCAACAGGCATGATTTTCCGCAGCACTTCGACTGACCGGGGCATCGTGTAAGCCACGTCTTGAGAGTATGTATCCATGGTGCAAGCAAACAAGAGAGAAAGAAGGATGATAGCGCTAATCACAGAGACGGGATTCAAGACGTGCATGGCGGTTCTGGCTCAAAAAAAAAAGTGGGAAAAGATTGAGGGAAAGAGAAGGTATTTTACTGCTGAGGGCAACATCTCTCCTCTTTATCTTTTCGCAAAGAAATTTCATCGACGTCACTCGTCAGATCGCCCCACCTGCAAAGGTTACACGAGCATGGCGAAGAATGGATGGGCTTCTTATAAGAAGCCATCTCTTGACCCGTTGCGATTACCTTTTTCTACTTTGCTTTTACTTTCGGAATGTACAGGTTCTAGGCTACAAGTACATACTGACCTGACTTTTGTACGTCGCTGTCGTGCTGCGTGGCGTTTCATAAAAGAAAAAAAATCTGTTGCGTGCTAATAAGTTATGCGTCAACCCCGTTCTTCTATTCAGAAAATTCTCACGTGATGACGACGACATCCCTCTACTGCTTTTATGCATGGTGGACACTGCGCATCTGTTAAAGGAAACTCCAATTAACGGAGGAGTAGCGAAAGATCACAAAAATCGACTCCGGTGCGGATGAGAGTCTGTGTTCTCGCAAGCACGTTCTAGCCTCTTTGACGGCATTTTTGTAGATGAACGATATGTCTTTGTGTGTCAACGTATTTGAGACGAAGAATTAAGCGTATTCATCCTTGTAATCAAGGAAGAGCTACTTGGTGATTATGTCTCTAACATATGCTACAGAGTATTGCAATTACGGGAATAAACATACTTGAAAATATGGATAATCAATAGCAATAGCAACAGTGTCTCGCAAGGGCTGCGGCTATCTATAACTCGTAAGCAAAGCGTTTAACATGTTACTATCAATCGTACAACTCCTCCTGTGCGTATTATACAGTACTGTACTTTGTGTGTCCTTGCTGCTGCAAAAAGGATATACACGTACATATATATTTGCTGTATGTGACATAGTCACATTCAATGTGTGGAGCTTGTTAAAACATGTCTCATTCAGTGTTGTTGCTTCGCCTTGTACCGACGATTTTTCAGTTCACGTATGTATATCCTTAAGTATTGAGCTGTTTTCCGATAGTTTTGTATGCGTACTGTGGAGTTTATAGCACACAATTGGCCTTCTGGAAAATGGGTGGCAAAGCCTAAAGTGTCTAGCTATTTTGTTGGAGGGCAAAAATGACTATGAATGATGCTTGGAATGGGCTACTGTTTGTTGCCTGGTGCAAAAAGTGAAAGAGAATGGATCTCACTTGAATGCCATTATTTGTAACTTTCAGCTACTCCGGACACAGGCATACGCAGCGTGAACAAACGGTCGAGGATGATTTTGGAACGACAAAGGAAATTCCAACTGGGCGAAGTATTTGTAACGCTTGTCGTTACTTCCAACAGGCCTTCCTTACTACATCTTATTTTGATATCGCACAGAAAATGTTACCTCTCTTTCTCTGTCTATCATTTTCTCTCTCCTCTGTCCCTCTGTACTCTTCCATTTTCTCTGCTTTAACTCTACAAATTTAATCGCCAGTCGCAACGTTTTATATATTGAGCGTCGTATCACTCTGTAATCGTTGCATTTGCTCTTCTAGCGCCATCTTCTCACGTCGAGTTTGAGCTCGTAGTTTTTGATTGCGAGGTACGATTGCCTCTGACGAGTCTTGTGTGTCTGGACATGGCTGGAACGAAAGCGGTCAGACATATAACTCTCGATGAAGTTCATGCTATAAAGAGAAAAAATCCGAAAAAGAGCGCGTCCGATGAATATCAAGCATGAAGATACTGAGTTCCTCGTGCAGATGATCCTATCTCCTGTGTGGTCTTCTACCATTATTCGTAACCGACCTATCTTGGTCAGTATCTTCTGTTGTTGTGCATACACTCCACAAACGAGCTTTGGTTGATTTTAGTGGCGGCAGACGATACGCTATGGTAAGTATATACCACTAAGGGTCCAATTGTTTCAAGCTTTAGCATACATTACTAAGCCTATTAGTTGATGCGCTATAGCTTTCGCTTATTTTTAAGAGCTTTCTTCTGTTTAAGCTTCCGGATATTCACAGGGCGAGCATGATCGTTCCTAGACTAACGTAGAAAAAAGGCTCCTATGGCGCAGGTAAAGTAATATAATTTATCGAAAGGAGTAATCAGAAGGTATTTAAGCAGTGTTATTACTAAAAGACTTATAATAAGGTAGCCTTCCAGCTACCAGCTCTTGCATCGAGCTTTTTTATCTTCAGGATTATAAATAGAGCGTCAGTACAATATCTAAAGGCTGTCTATGTACTATGTACTTAACGGCAAAACTACTAAACATGTCTATGCTAAATGTTAAATTATCTGCTTTTTGATTGCTTTACTAGTAACACGGGCCAAACTTAATATACAACGAATTGATTTAAGAGAAATGGTCTTCATAGCACTAACTTCAGCTGGACATTTGCTGTAGTGGCTAGTGGGATTAAAGGGAGCAGACATCTCGACTACTAGAGGTCGCAATCTGACCCGCGGGTTAAGGATGGGTCAACGGGTTGGATCGATGCTTTTCTGACCTATGGGTCAACCCATTTAACCCTTGACCCAACCTGTTGTTACCTATGTATATATATAATATGTTTGAGGTACTTATATTCAAGTCGTCAATCTTCTTGTTGGGAAGCATCATTATATTATAGGATGTAGTTGTCAATATGTCTGCTAACTGCTATAGAACTATAACATAAAATGTACTTATATTCTTTTGATTATGGGATTATATTTTATATTCAAGAGTAATGGATAAGTAAGCTACAAGAAATATATGTAAAAGGAGTAAAGAAGCAGCAATAGTACAATAAGAACAGACAATAGAGGGTGGCAGTAAGAGACGAGATTTGACAAAAGATTGAAAAGGAATTGAGAAAAAAAAATGAAGGAACAAGGAAGAAGTAATAGGAAAAGGGAAAGGAAAAGGATTAGGGCATATGGGGAAGTCGATTTTCAACTACACTTTAACCATTATGCTTTCTTTAATACATATATATGAGCCCAAGTGAATTCTTCTTTTGTGATGGCACAAAGCCCTTTAGTTTTAAGAATAATCACACAAAACGCAGATGTTGCTAGCACTGCTAGGAATATGCGTGCCATCATTTTGGAGAGCTCTGTATATATAGAGTTTTGCACTTCCAGGACTCAACAAGTTCAGGTTGATTGACACTTCCTTCATTACCATATCGAAATCAGTCTTAACCCATCAACCTGAGTTCTGACCTGTTGGGTTGGATAGGTCGGGTCAGGTCAGTGTTTTCTTGACCCACAGGTCAACAGGTCAGACCCTTGACCTAACCCAACCCATCTAATTACGACCCCTAATCTCAACACTTTGGGAATGATAAGCTTGAGGCTTTATAGCTTTAAAGTAATGGCATATAAACCTATCCTACTCTAAGTTAGTAGAGTATTACTATATTTCTAGTAGCTTTACTGGCTTGCTATATTACTCCCCCTCCTCATTCTCCTCCTTAGCTCATATTGATATCATTATCATCATCATCGTCGATTGATGACAACAATACATGTATGATGGTATGACGACGACGACGATATGGCGGCGTGCGATCTAATACACTGTAAATTCCGTATTGTTTTTGTTTTGAAAGGGCACAACAAGAGCTCTTATGGCGCAATTGGCTAGCGCGTCTGACTGTTAATCAGGAGGTTGGTGGTTCGAGCCCACCTAGGAGCGATTCTTCGAATCTGATAGGATTCGAGGAGAATCTTTTTGGTTTTCAAAGATTTTTGTTTTTTAGGTCATGTAACGTCTTACTTACATCTCATACTTTTCCTTCGTAGATTACTTTTTCATGCTTCGGTGTACTGGCACTTCTTTATTTTTTGTCATGGCCTTTCGTATTATCCATAATTTTTCCTTATAGCAAATATATATACTTCAATGATATGATGATGTAGTCTATCTACATTTATTTGCTGTGCATATATCCACCAAAAAAGATATATAACGGTGTCATATTAAGTCACTTTTTGGCAGTCCACTACATTAAGTATCATCAAATAATAGCCACAGAAGGAAGAACTATGAACAAAAGAGGCACAAAAGATCTAAATTGACATAAAAATACTACATGTGATGAGCTGATGACGAGGAGGTTGCTTATATGTTTTGTCTAAGCTACTATAGTAGTAGTGATAAACCATCAGACAATTTAATCTAAATATACAAATCATATTGTCCAAGAAAAAAAATGTGCAGCCAACTCTCATCAACATCTCCTCTTCTAAACAGTTTCAGCGTAGAATTTTATACATATTTTAGCATCGTCTTCAGTCAACTGTGGGCAGTGCGCGTTTCCATACAAGCACTTTAGACATATTTAAGGGTTGACTTCGTATTGTTTATGATCCAATGATGTAATGGGCGGCTACGTGATAAAGAGGATTTTGAGCACCACACATAAACAACTGGTTCCTAATAAAAGACATAAAGTGACCTAATGTAATGTGACAAAAGAAGCGTCGTCCAATAATTTAGTAGCAGTATGATACAGTCTATACTACAAACGTATAGCATGTACATTAAATGATATGTACTACTTGCAGTGAAATATTTCTATTTACTGATGCACCAAATATCATTATCATATCCTAATGTTCAGTCACTTTTGACAGGATCTCGGTCAGATTCCATGGCAGTCTGTAGCACTCAGCTTTCAATTGAATCATTTTGAACCGTTCGAGTACCATAAGGCAAAGGCATCAACGAGCTGCTTACTCATTGAGTAAAGGATCAATATGTCGGCACTGCCCTTGCCAAAAGTGTTTGGTCGCACTCACCATAACTGTCTGGGCTTACAATTTTTCAGACAGCATCGCATTTTGGTCGTACGCATACCTGATTCTTTTGAACCAGAAGCTATTTCTCTTCTTGCACGACTGCTCCTCTGATCGCGACAATGTCAACCGCAATGGCAAGGCGAACTGCAATCCGTCAATCGATCGTTGCACATGGTGATGCTTACGCTCGTATAGCAGTAGCCGAGCTGGACTTTACTGCTATCCAAACTGCATTTGACCAGGGACGAACGGCCTATGCATCACTAAACTACAGTCAAGCAGTTGAATCATACACACAAGCTTTGGATGCACTGTATACCAATCTTACCTCCATTCTACTGCATCGTGCAGCAGCCTATGAAATGCAGCACATTTACGAGCGCGTACTTGACGACTGCGACCGTGCCGATGGCTACCAGAGTCGCAGCAGTAGCAGTGGCACACCAGACGTATATTTCTTCAGAGCTAATGCACACGTCTTGCAAGGCGATCTGAAACAAGGAGCGCTGGTGTACAGAAAAGGATTCGAAACATTTCCTGCATGTACTGAGCTTGGTAAAAAGTTCAACCAATTGATGGCGGAAATGGAAACGCGTAACAAGTGGTTGACATTCGTTTTGCCGTACGAAATAATTGCCAAGATCTTGTCTATGCTGACCATGAAGGAGCGTATCCGGTTCGCGTCTACTTGCCGCTTTTGGAATGAATTTATAATGCGAGAATGGCATGGAATGTGGCAGACTATCGATACGACCAAGCGAGACAATATGCCTCGATGCTCTTCAACCATACCGTCATTTATACGAGCGATCCAGCCCCAACAAGTCAGAAACCTGGTGCTTGATATGAACGACAGCCTTGACGAGGTAGAGGAGTATGAAAGCGAGGAAGACAAGGAGGTAACAGTTTACTACCGATCCAAACTTATACTTGAAGCGATGTTGCAAGGGAGATGGAGCAAATTGGAGTCATTGGGTAAGCAATTATTACATTGTAGCTGAATACTATCTGGAAGACCATGATTTGTGGATATTTATGAGAGTCGTGTTATATTTATAAAGAAATTAGAGACCCTCCCAGATCAAAGATGTGCAGCATTCTTTATAATAACGCAAAGACTCTCAAAAGGTTACAGTTGAATACCATCCTCAGTAGCAGTGACTTTGATGAAGAAGTGATAGCCGACGCTGTACGGATGTGTCCCAATATCCAGTCCATTACTAGCAGCGCAAGATATCCACAGTTTACGCCAACCAAAAGAACTATTGCAACAACATTGCCACCATCCTCTCTATACCTAACAGAGCTTTGTTTGGATTTTAAAGTACCCGACGAAACGCTAACACGGACCCTTCAAAGCGCACCACATTTGAACTCGCTTGCACTTGGTCAAATGCATTATAGTTGCTCAAAAGCTCTACGTCTTGCTGAAGACCATTGTCCCCATCTTCGCAAGCTCTGCTACGACCCACCGGGTAAAAACATGGACAGATATATAGCGACTTATTCACAACGACCACAAACTACATCAACTGATAGACTTCAAGTCTTGAGCATCGACGTCGACGGGCAGCGTTACGATGATAACGACCAAGTACTAAAACGTATTTTTCAAAAGCGACACAACACGCTTGAAACACTCAGCCTTTGCTTCCGACACTTGAATGGCTTTTCCAATGATACTCACAAGGCACTAGCTACATTCGCTGCCCTTGGCGCGCCTCGACTTTTGTCGCTTACTATCCATATAAACGACTGGAGTCAACATTTCTACTCTCAAGAGATGGCACAGCTCCTAGCCTCGTGCCCGCTTATTAATCACGCTGATATATCTGGAAAATTTGATATTTGGAGTGATGATGTGTTTAAGGCACTTGGAAACCTTGACCAGTTGCGTACACTGTCCATCAACTTATGTGACACCGACCGATTTACAAATGCAAGGATTCCAATAAGATCCGGGACAAGGGGATATGTATCTCTTTTTGGCATCGACGCTCTGTTCAACGGTCCCGCAGCATCTAGCCTTACAAGTCTATCAGTCTCCTTCGACATTTCAATCAGTGATTCAACAGCAACTGTAGTGAGATCTAACAATACATATTACTATGACGACGGAGTTGATTTTGTCGACTATGATGATTTCCTGCCACGTATTGCAAGGCAAATTGCAGCCCACAAAAACATCACTAAACTCAACCTTGCTCGATTCAACACTAAGATCGTCAACTCTCGAGTGCTGGTGGATATTATGGAGGCTCTTTGTGATTCGCACTTACAATATCTGGAAATCCGGACCAAATGCAAGATTGGCGGAGAGCAGCTGAAAGCGCTCGCATCGTTAGTCAGCATGGTACATCTCAAAATTCATGACAGCAACGCGATGTTCTCAAAGCCAAAGCTATATCGGCTCTTTGAGGAGCATCGAGGCAAACTCCCATTTACAGTGCACATCGAGCGCAACGGAAGATACAATTATTTACATGGTTGCAAACAATATTCCGGAAACAGCAACGACAACAGCAGCAGCAGCAAGGATCAGCTGCTAAGCGAAAAATACAACATTGTCGGTGGAAGATCGAGATATATCTTTGGACAGAGAGAAGACAAAAATGACGCTGTATATCACTCTACGGATGAAGACGACAGTGATACTGAGGATGATTATTTTTTGATGAATCTATAAGCGACTATTCACCATCATCATTTTCTTCTCATGCCTAAAATTAGACTCCATCTGTGGATGAAATCCATAAGCATATATATACAGATCTCTCTAATGTAGAGCAATAAACCAGAATAATTAACTAGAAGCCCCTTTGCTCCATTCCCAACATAGCTTGTCGATTCATTCTAGTATTTTCAGAGACCCAGAATATAGCAGCTTTCCCAGATTATAAGACAAGATGATAGAAACCTTAGAGACAAGTATCGGTGTTAATATTATTGGGCTCTCTGCTTGAGAGGGGGTAGCAAAAGGTAAAACTTGGTAGCTGCTTTGACTTCGGGAGCAATCAACTTCGCCGAGGATCACCAGTACAAAGTATCAAAAAGTTGAATAAGTCCATTCACAAAACTGTATGTTTCTTTTGGTATACAGTTATTCGTCAGTGATCAGTTAAAAAGCGCTCGTTACCAACACTTGATGTATAAAGACCAGCTACTGGGCGCTTGAATCGTGTATTTGTTTCACTTGCCAATAAATAACTTTACTGGGGGGTTCAAAGCTCACTATGATGGTATGATGCAGAGAGTAGCGATAAATAAGGGTACGCTCGGGTGACATAACAGCTAAAGTATCGGCAGCAACAAGCCTAGTGCTAAACCTTAAATGGAGCAAGCTGTGCGCTATAAATCCCACGGTTTAGCGAGTATGTCCATTTCAGCAGATAACAGTATCTAGTAGCTAGCAACAGCATAACGGAGTAGCCACAACTTGTTATCGCTAAGCTTGCTAGACATGTATTAAGCGGTAATATTGATGATTATCCAAACAAGTACAGTTTTATTGACGAAAACGGAGGTGTCTGCCAAAAGATAAAGAAAATAACGTTTGAAGATAGACAGCCACTTAGGGATGTCAGTGGTTGCTGTGCGAAGAGCGTAGCTATAGCTGCTACTCGCTCAATCAAAGGATCGCAGTGGTTATCGTACTAGCAGGACAGGATCAGGTTTTGTAAACACAGAGTGATAGAAGTCTTTACCTCAGAACATCGGCCTTCGATTGCGGGCATGAATTCAAATCGAATCGGAGCAGTTTATTGGGGATGAACTCAAAAAGTCGACACGCGTGATACGGCGCTTTCCTGCAGATTACCCTTTTTTTTCTCAACAACTTTTTTATTCTTTTTCTTTCATACTTCTTTTATCAGAGCTCTCTATTGACTATGCCTTTCACTAGCGTCACACGCAGTCACGGTCTCAGCATCAATAGTCCCAGCAGCAATACTAGTGCTTCTTCTTCGTCTTCTTCTCGCAATGTGCTTCCGTTACATCTGTTACAAAGTGCCAAACGACGGTGCACAGCGATTCCCGTCAGTCCTACACACTTACCAGTTTATCTACAGAACACACTCTATGCTTCCTTGGTACGAGAGCAGCAGCAACAGCAACAGCAACAACAACAGCAGCGTCAGATGCAAAGGCGACGCGCTATAACAGAAGATACTGCAATAATGGCGCACGAACGAAAATTACCAGATCTATGTTTGCCATCCATATGGAATCGTCATGATAAGTCACGCCATCTTGAGGTAGAGAATGGTGGACTTGACCTCGTCTACACTGGTAAAAGCAGCATATACTTTCTCTCTCGTCTTTAATCTACTCAGTTTGCTAATATTAAAACTGGGCTAAAAAAGGTCCCGGAAAAACCGAAACACACGCAGCTTCGGTTCGTAGCAACTTCCCGATAAGACGTCAATGTGGTGTCTACTATTATGAAATAAAAGTGCTATCTAAAGGCGAAGACGGATTCATTGGTATTGGCTTTTGCTCTGGAAAGAACGGATTAGATCGATTACCAGGTACAGTGCTTTCTAAGTGAGCTTGAGAACATTAATAGGGATGGAAAGAAGAGAAGGGTAGTGGGGGTGATTTCTATAAAGTTCGAGAAAAAACAAACCGAGTTGTACTGATACATCTAAAAGGATGGGATAACGACTCATGGGGATATCATGGAGATGATGGTCACTCCTTTGAAGAGTCTGGCACAGGAAAGACATATGGGCCAAGGTTTACGACAGGCGATGTGATCGGATGCGGAATCAACATGGCAGATAAAACAGCATTTTATACCAAAAATGGTACTTATTTGGGTATCGCATTCCGCTCGCTCAAAACGTCAATGCATTTATACCCTTGCGTTGGCTTACGGACTCCCGGGGAGCATGTCACAGTTAACTTTGGACAGGACCCATTTGTATTTGATATTGTTCACTATGTCAAGGTGAGTAAGAACTGGATAGAGAAAATGGAAAGGGGAAATTGCACTGGGTTCGTAGCAGACAAATGTAAAAGATATATAGTTTAAGATGGTGAGATATTGATAAATGGCCTTTTGCTAAGCCTTTTCTCCTTGTTTGACATATTTGTTTGTAGGAGCAAAAACGCGAAATATATCAAAACCTAAAAGAACGAGAGGAGCTGGGGGAAGACATGGGAAGCACGTTTGATGCAGGGGAAACCATGGATCGCCTTGTTATGTCCTACTTGGTGTACCAGGGATACATGGGCACCGCCAAAGCCGCATTAAACAACATCAAACATGCTTCCGGACGGACACTTGAATTGTCCCACAGCGGAACAGCCAAAGCGGACGATAAAGAGGAGGAGGATATGTTCAAACGGCAAAGTAGGTTTTTTATTCTTTTTCATTAGCGGGTTGCTTTATCCGGCATAATGCTACATTATATTCATCAAAAACAACAATAATTTTTATGACAAGGTATCCGCAAGGCCATATTGCACGGTGATATTGATAAGGCCATTGAACTTGCACAAACCTACTTCCCAGAATGCATGGATAGAGAAAATCCCGTTGCGCACGATATCATGTTTGAGTTGAAGACACAGAAATTTGTTGAAATGGTCTGTGAGTACAGTCAACAAGTCTGTGAGCAGCAGCAGCTGCGGTCTCCATCATTAAGCGGCAGCAGTGATGACGATCAAATGGATATTGATCAGCAAGAATCAACGCGGAAAAAAAGGGGTCGACAGAGTAACACCAGCAGTAGCAGTCCCTACAACAGAAGGAATAATGGCTTTACGGATAGTGGGCTTGTGCTATCTGATGAGGGAGCAACGAATGACCGCGTTTTGAAGAAAATCATGGATTATGGCCAAGAACTCAGATACGAATATCGTCATAACTCTAGTCCCGAAGTAGAATCAAGGTTAAGGGTAAGTTTTTTTTTTCTATCAAGGGCAGTGGACGGCAGTGGATGATTTTATTACTCTGACTTGGCATGTGCTCTTCCATTTCTTTGTTTTTCTTTATTGGCAGGAGATATTCTCACTCCTTGCGTACTCAAATCCTTCTGCGGGTAGAATGGCGTACTTGGTGGATATATCTAAACGAGAACAATTGGCCACGAAACTCAATTCGGTGATGCTAAGTAAGCGAATTTTTTCTTCCCGTGGGATGTTCGAGAAAGAGGTAGTACAAGAGAGGATTGAGTAATAAGAGGAGTACATAACCATTTTCTCTTTTCATTGAATAGCGTTACAGCATCGTCCAGAAGAACCCCCGTTGGAAAGGATTTACAGACAAGCTGTTGTTACAAATCGGCAGTTGGCGTTGATGGGTCATGGCAAATCCCTTTTATTACCAGATTTGAAAGATCCTCAGTGGTTATAGAGCAATGAGACTCCATTTAAATGAGAACTGAAGTGTATCGTACAGGGTTGTGGCTTTTAAGAGGGAAGAAAGGAAGCAAAAGGAAGAACAGTGGACCACTTCACCGAATATATCACCAATCTATCAACCAACTACTCGTTTTTTAATCAGAGACGGGTGCTATTCTTAATCCATAATTTGGCCTGGCGATTACGCAAAAATGAGGAATAATATCGATCATTGTACAGCTAGTTATTATCGCTCCACTTACACTTAGTCACTTGGAAATTGTATATAATTAAATAAAATATATAAGCTGATCCAATCATTGATTGTATGACAATTTTTTCCCCTGATCTTTATAGAACTGCTGCTGGTTTCAATGTTATTGCACCCTCACTCAACTTATTTGTTGAGCTGCGATGGTGATGGTAATCGTCAGTCGTTTATGTGGCAACCAACAGTAAGCAACGCACAACAACATAGCCAACGCCAACGGCATAGTTAATGTTTCTTGATCTACGCTTAAACTGCATTGACGAGGAGGTGACCTACTGCTGACTAGTACTCCGGAATGTCAGCAACCAGCGAAATCTAAAAGGGATTGAGAATGTGTAAGCCATTTATTGAGGCTACTCTGTGAGCTGTATAGACAGCAGACGATCGACCAGCATAGTCACTTTTATTTGATTCGACCTCAAAGTAGTACGCTAGAGCGATCAATGACCAGAAGATGGACTTATGTATTAACACGAAAGACACGTATTACAAATAAACATAATTGTCAATAAAATCTTGTTTATTGTGGTACACGGAGCTTAGTTCAACTGTTTCAAATAAGACGATCAAGAAGAGGACAGGATGACAACCTGTCAATATTTGCTAGTACAAATCTGTGTTACTTGGGGAAGTAAGAACAAAAAGGTAGGTCGCGTTTAGTAATTGACCAACACCTACATCCTGGTCGCTGTATTAAGCCTGGATTTATATTTTTTGAACGAGGAGGTGAGCTTGATGAATGGACGCGAGGTGATGCGAGGAGTAGGAAAAACTTTTCGCTTTTCCACCTGCTTCTTGGCAAATATTAAGCCCCATGTATATAGCACGTTCTAGATTATGATTCTGCTGCATGACGTATCAATTATTCTGCATAAAATAATACCACTTGGCTAGAGTATTCTTCTCTAAACCAACAACAGCAAGAGCTGATTATAATAAATAATCACAGGGTTTGGTTACGGTCGTGCTTTGCATTGAAACAAGTAAAAAAAAATAGATAGCAAAATGCAATATTATGAGTTGAGCTGCCCATATCATACTCTGCATATTACAGGGGTAGAGAAGAAGGGTTAATGTCCGCAGAAGAAACTAGACAGGAATAGTAAAGTTCTACTAATTATTGCATCTGCTTCTTTGCTTACGATACACCGGTACGACCTTACAATGTGGTCTTGGGGTCATGGTACCTTTCTCCGCCTCCCTATTGCCCGTAGTAACAGCAACTTGGTATTTTTCGCGAGATGAGTTTACTGACTTGCTGCTACTTGTGTATATAACATACAAATAGATTACTCTTGTAGCGTGATATTCGCTCTTTCGTATGTAATGTGGTAGGCAGTTAGAGAAAGCAGCACAAACAACAATGTACACCGGCCATATTTGAAAAAAGCCAACAGTGACCCCAGAAACTTTTTCTCAGCGCCTAATGACGCGCTAGATCTCAGACCAAATAATCATGACCCCAGCTCATCTACTCCTTTAAACCTTTTAAAAATGCACGGTGGCTGGTAGTATATGCAGTAAAACTGCTGCTGCTGCTGCTGCTGCTGCTGCAATTCTTGGCTTCTTTATAAGCTTTTCGCTTCTTATTTGTGGAAAGAGTTTTCAAAACAATATGAAGTATATTGTATTACATGAAGGTGGCAAAAGCTTGATTTAGGGACCCTATTATGTTACTTTTCAGGTTAGTAA
The DNA here is from genome assembly GCF_025766255.1 of Zychaea mexicana. Taxonomy (NCBI): domain Eukaryota; kingdom Fungi; phylum Mucoromycota; class Mucoromycetes; order Mucorales; family Lichtheimiaceae; genus Zychaea; species Zychaea mexicana. Next base: position 95,996 of record NW_026516752.1, on the reverse strand, counting down.
ACTCTGACGCTGTGTAGTAGCATAACTAAAGAATAATACTTACCAGCATTTTAACAAACTCTTCGTAGTTGATGACACCGTCTTGATTTAGGTCTGCCTCTTCCAACATACGCTCCAACTCATCTTCTGACGTATTCTCACCTATTGAAAGGGTTATATCAAGTGTCAGAGACTCGCTTAGTAGTATGATAGGAATTAAGGATGTTCATCGGAGTAAAGCTTACCCAAGCTATTCATGACTTCTCGCAACTCGCTGGCCGAGATGGTGCCGTCATTGTCTTTATCAAACACCTTGAACGTCTCCATCAGTTCCTTTTGTATATCCGCCTTATTTTCTTTTGACCTAGTTTTCCACCCCACCGTTTGTATATGCGTGCGTATTATTGTTGGTTTAAGGTGGTTCAACCCCGCCACAGAAAAATAACCCAGTGAATGATAATGTCATGTGGTATGTCAGTAATTTTTTTAATACGCGTGTACACGTAGAAATGATATGATGAAAGTGATAACAAAAAGCTTTACCTATTGAATATACTTAGAAACTCGTTGAAATCAATCGAGCCACTGCCGTCGGCATCAAGCTCTCGAATCATGCTCTTGACCTCAGTGTCATTAACTACCATATTCAAGGATCTCATGACTCCACCAAGTTCTTTGGCATCGATCGTTCCGTTACCATCCTTGTTTTTTGTATGATTATTTTGGTTCATGCTTTTTGAAAACTAAAAACTGCTCCATCTCTTTTTTCTTACCCTGTCAAACTGATCAAAGGATGCCTTGCATTCTTCAATTTCTTCTTGTGACAATTGATCAGCCTATATGAGGAGTTTTTGGGGATAAAATTGAGCGTGAATATGTACACTGTATGTCGTTATAGAGTTTTTTTTTGGTTATAGAGCAATAGCACAGGATCTTTACCATGCTTAACTTGAAAGGAAAAAGACACGGATATAGGGCGTGAATATATACGCAAAGATTTGAGAGAAAAAAAAAAGGAGTAAAGAGAGAGAGAGAGAGAGAGAGAGAGAGGAGAAAAAAGCTATGCTTACGTATTATAGCAGATAGGTTGTTTGTTTATGTTTATATATGGTTTTTATTTGTGACACTGTTCATCATCCGAGCCATTATAGCATGAAGAGGTGGCGGAAGACGGACATGACGTTTCAAACATGACATTATTTTGCTGATGAACAAGACAGCCAGGACAAGTGCAATTGTCACCACAGTAGCATGTCACAATCCTTGTTCGGATAGAAGCAGTGCATGGGACAATGTTGCTCGATAGGGGCGTGATGGTCACCATGACAGATTCCGCTGGCGCGTCTAGCGATTGTGGCAAGCAAGTATGCTGGGGTATCAGACTTCCACAGAAAGATGGCATTGCTGCAGTATTAGTCGCAGCAGCAGTAGCAGTAGTACACGAGGTATTATTACTTGTTGAAATTGCAGTAGCACAGGTAGGAGTAGTATTAGCATTTGATGATTCCTGCTGTTGCAGCAGCTGTAGTTGCTCCTGCTGCTGTTGTTCCTGTTGCTGTTGTTGGAGTATACTGTCAAAGAGCGATGCCACGTCTTCCTCGTTCGGTTCCTGCTGCACCTGTTGCGTAAGTGTGGGTTGAGCCAACAGCATATCAAACTCCGTTTGAGGCAAGAAAGGCGGCTGAGATGCTGCTGCTGTTGTTGATGTTGCGGCAACCACAGCTGCAGCAGCAGCGGCCGCGGCCGCCGCGGCGGTTGTCGTGGTCGTCGCCAATCCAGCGGAAGAAGTAGTCCTGGGTGAAGAGGAACACGTTTTGCGCCGCTTCGCAGAAGACAGCAGGACTCTAGCCTTCTCAGTACATGTACATTCTTCTTGTCGGCATGGTTGATTTGTTGTTGCCATTGTTGTTGTTGCTATGGAAACACAAAACCAATGTTGATTTTAAATTTTTTGTTCCTATGGCGTCGCCTTACGGAGTGTTGCCGTGGAAACAAAGAGGTATCTACACCCATTGAAAAGGGACAAATAGAAGAGGGCACGTACTTTTGTTGGAAGCAGTGCAAACACACTTTGCGTGGATGTGTTTGGTCTTGCGCAGATCTCTACAGTAGGCACACTGACTGACGGGTCTGCCCTTCTTGCGGACCTCCATAAGCGGGCGATCCACATGGTTGCAATTGGATGAGCGGTGGCCCTGATCGGGAAAAAAGTATTAAGTATAAGAAAAATTGCAATCGCCCCCAACCCGTGTACCTCTCTCCTCCCCTATATACAAACCCTGATGCACGAGAGACATGCGAACTTTATACCGTCGTAGAAGACCATCTGGTTTAATAAGGGTATCTGCTGTGCTTTTTGGATGTTCAAAAAGGACGAAAAGCGAAAGATGATTGTGCAAAAAAGGAGTTGAAGATGCTGATGATGATGTATGGGATGTTGTGATAGAATAGGAAAATGTATATAAGAACAACGAAATAATAAACGTAATAATAATAGTAAAAATAAAATAAAAAAGGAACTAAAGCTCAGGGTGAGCTTGTAGCTTCTTGATCCCCCAGCGCAACAACGCTCAGTGAGCTTGATACGAGATTATAAAAGACGCAGAAGCGACGTTAATAAAATAGTCAACACTGTAAACGATGTTGTTCTGACCAAAAGTACTAATCATACCCAAATATAACAGAAAAACTAATAGAGAAAAGAATGACAAAAAAATAATATGGGAAAAGCCTGTTCCTTATAAACTATACAAGAGGACCAAAAGCAAAAAAGAAGGGAAAAAAAGAGAAGAAAGGGGAGGAGGAAAAGGAATGAAAGAGAGAGAGAAAGAGAAAGAAGAGCAAGTAAACCAAGAAGAGAAAAGCCCTTTGTTGGCTGCTTGCATGTGCTTCCCCACCACCCAAGACAGACAGACAGACACGCAAAACTGCGCAGTTTTACTGGCAGCCAATCGAAGATCCTAACAGCCAGCATACACACACACACACACTTATTTTTTCTATTTTTTTGTTTAAGAAACAAAGGTTGCTCAACCCCTTAAACTGTCCCGCCAATATCCCCCCATTACAACATCTTCCATAACCCAACCACTACTACTTTGAACAAGAAATGCAGTTGACTCTGGAAGGCCTCCAGTCACTGTTGATCGACCTGACCAATTTTATTCATGTAATTCTCGGCATTGCAGTCGTCTTGGTCATCCTGATTGCCTTTAGGGCATTTCCATTCCATCACGACTACTCGGAAATTTTCTCGGCTGTACGATATCTAGGTCTACAGCATCTTTTGGCCTACGCTTACTCTACTACGTGCATACTGTTACGGCTGCCCGTGTCTTTGGTCAGCGTTGGCAGTAGACGATCGTCAACGACAACAATGACAAATAAGCAATATGCAGCATATCAGCAGCAGACAGCAGCAGCACTGGATTCAATTTATCACGCAAGCAATTCCGAATTAGACTCGATTTGTCTGCGTGACCCGATAACAACAAGCAGCAGTAACGGCAGCAACAATTATCATTCTTATTACTATGTCTCGGGACTCGTCAACACAGGCAATACATGTTTTCTTAACTCGGTCTTGCAGGTAAAGTTGCAGACAAATCTTTTGTTTATCTGATTGAGTATTGGTGCTTTCTCAACTCAACGTATACCACACGCAACAACATATATGCATACGCACATACATACAACATCATTACGCTATCAGGTCCTGTCGTCATTACCCCGCTTGCAACTTTATCTTGAACAAATCCAACCTTCACGAGCTCGTCCAGTCTCATGGTTCTTGGCCACCACGCTGCGTCGGCTGAACCAACCACTTTTGAAGCGCTCCTCATTCAAGCCTGTCGACATTGTATCAGTCGTATCAGGTCGACGGATCAATAGCCGTGATCAACAAGACGCACAAGAACTGTTTCAATTGATAACGAGCGCAATCGACGTTGAGGAGGAAAAACTACAATCATCTATGGCTGCGTCGGTTATGGGAGGATTGAAGGATATCCTGGCACCGTCGTCGTTGAGTTACAAGATCCATCACCGACTAAAAAATCCATTCACTGGCCTCTTAGCTAGTCGTCTGTCTTGTATGCAATGTGGTTATACTGTAGGTGTTTTCTTATGAGAGGGGGAGGGAAATGGTTAAACCGGAAGAGAGGTATTGACTGCAAGGTTTTCTTTTCTTTTCTAGGAGGCGATCCGACATTTTTCGTTCAACAATGTACAACTCACCCTTCCGGATACGGTAAGCAGGCGAAAAAGGAGGATCATCATCTGATCCAAAGGAACGCAGTGAATTTTTTTTAAAACTACCATGTGACAGCTGGACACTGACTGATATTGTTCTAAATACACTGTTATTAAAAAATATGCGTTCTAACATGTAGAGCTCAACAACACTTGACGATTGCTTAAATGAGTTTACGGCAATGGAGTACCTCTCGGATGCCACATGCCGAAAATGCGCATTGATCGATACGGTCAGTTCGATGTCCGCCCAGGTGGATGCCCTTAACGAGCAGGCCAAGAGAATTCAAGACCGTGCAAGCCGACGATCGGTTCTTTCCGAGATGGTCATGATAGAGAAACGACGACGAGTACTGGAACATCGGCTCAACGTGGGTAATATTCAAGATGACGACGACTATAGCAGGAACATCAGCAGCAGCAGCAGTAGCAGTAACAGGGGTAATGCGAAATCGTCGTCACTACGGGCTGTGAGCCGAATGTCTAGCAAACAAGTTATGTTTGCCAAATCACCAAAGATCCTATGCCTTCATTTATCCCGATCTACGTTCCATCCATCTGGCGCTGTGTTCAAGAACAGCTGTCGAATCATGTTTCCGGAATTCCTCGACTTGGCACCCTATAGCACCAATGGTACTCTCAACACACAGCCACATGAGCCTATTTCGGCAGCAGCAGGAACAACGCCACCCTCAGAAGACGAAGAGCAAGAAGAACGAGGAGGCGGTATGGAATGCCGGTACAAGTTGATGGGTACTATTGTACATTACGGCAGTCACGATTTCGGTCATTTTATTGCATACAAACGGCGTCTTGTTGCAGAAACGTGTCATTGTCGTCAATGCAATGATAGGAACAATACACTTCATGGCGACGAGAATACGTGGTACAGAATTTCGGACGAACAAGTCGACGTATGCAGCATAGAAGAAGTCCTGCAGAGCAATCCTTATATGCTACTGTACGAATATGTCACCCCTGAATCCGATGCATCATCTACTCCTCTCTCCTTTCCTCTTCCGCCTCCTGTATCACTATTATCTTCATCCATATCCGCAAAAACAACTACAACGACCACAGAAGAAGCAATAATAGAAACGCTACGAGTGTCAAAAAACGAACGACAAAATATTTCACGGCAACTTCCAGATGGAATTTCTCAAAACGACGATACCGACGACGAGAACGACAACAGCAACGATGAAAACAATGGCTTTGATGTGACAACAAGCGAGCTGCCGGCAGCACCGCCGTCATTGCAACAAGGCCTTCCGCAGTGTATGCCCACTAGAACTGTGACAAGACGAAGCTGGGCTGGACGACGGCGTCAGAGCGCACCCGTCATTACCTTTTAGCTTTAAACATATATACTTTTACACACTAAAAAGATGCACACACGAGGTCCGGTTAACCTTTTGATATCTATTTTATACACTTATTAATAATTAATTATAACCAAAAAAGATTAAACTGAATGTGCACTTGTTTATGTATGCGAGCGTCCTTTCTTGGATTTGTCATATGTCGAATGCTGCGTGAATCGCTTTATTATGCAAACTATTATCCGTTCGAGTACCTATAAATTACTTTTGCATGACAAAGAGCCATTCCAGGTCTGCTCCATGTATCCCGCCATTTTGTATCGATCTGCAATTTTCTTCGAAGAAGTGCACGCGTCATATCATACATTTATTTCCATCATTTCGGTCATCAATAGTTAGGTAATAATTACTCACACTTTTGCATAGTTTTAATAGATCAATACGCTCCACTACTCCACTTATCAACCAGCCACCTCACCATTATGTGGATTATGGTGTGCTGGTGTGGATGGTAATTGCTCTGCAAAAAAAAAAATCGAGATAGTGAGACTCGTATCACGTAGTCTACTGCTACTATAACTATAGCGATCACCTGTTCCGCGACCATATTAATTTCAGGCTTTTGGAATTGACGTGAACATCATTATTGTTAATTAATTAATCCGTAATTTATTAGAAAAGGCAAGAGGAGACCTGCATCATCATCCTAACTCTTATGAACATCTCCCATCGTCAGTACTTCTGCCAATGTAATTGAGACGCAAAAAGCAAAAAGAGGATGACCGAAGTAAAATGTAGTCTCGTATACTGATATATCTTTTTGCTATAATTAGTCATCACTTCTCGCTGAAGCACAAAGCGTAGTCTACGCAGAAATTGACCGTATTACTCCTGAGCTAAGAGAAATTAGCAGCGACGTGAGTCTTAGCTGTTGATAATTCAGATCTCACCGTAATCCTTATCATCTGTTATGTCAACACAGCAAATTAACTCGTATCTTGTCATAATTACAGTTGCACGAAAACCCTGAGCTTAGCATGCACGAACATCACGCTCATGAAGTCCTGACAGATTATTTGGAGAAGAACGGATTCACTGTGGCACGCCATGCATATGATATGGAAACAGCTTTCATGGCCAAATACACTAAAGGAACTGGTTTACGTGTCGGATTCTGCTCCGAGTATGATGCGCTCCCGGGGATAGGCCATGCATGTGGACACAATCTCATTGCTGTGACAGGTCTTGCGAACGCAATGGCTATGAAGGCCCTGTTGGACAAGGGAATCGCGTCCGGAACGGTCGTTCTTTTTGGTACTCCTAGTGAAGGTAGAAACAAACGCCTGTCATAATGAACTTCACTTGATGCATGCTTTTCATCACGACAGTATGAACTTACTTTCCACATAGAAACACTAACCCTTCGTTTCTGTTGATTCATACAATGCAGAAGAATTGGATGATAAAATCTTAATGGCTAAGAAAGGAGCCTTCCAGGACAACGTTGATGTTTGCAGTATGCTTCATCCTGGTCCCGATAATACAACATGTGTGTCATGTAATGCTATTCAAAACTTTGAGATCGAATTTCGAGGAAAGGTAAGCAGTGAAATGAAAAAATACCAAGTGGGCTAAGAATAATTAAACGAACAGTTGCTAATCATATACACACCGTTCTGTATTATCCCACCTTTAGCCCGCTCACGCCGGTGGCGCACCATGGAATGGTAAGAGAGAATTTGTAGCTACACAAATCCGGGGTTTCGATGAAAATGATAAATAAGTAACACATTTCTACTGCTTATAATAGGTGTAAATGCGCTCGACACTATTTGCCAAGCATTGGTTAACGTTGGGTTGCTCCGACAGAAACTAATGGGACTGATCGTGTCCATGGAATTATTACCGATGGTAAGCTGTTTCTCTCGTCTTTATTCTTAGCAAAGCTTGCTGCCTAGTTCTGTATGTATCCTTTTTACTAACAAGTAGGCTGATTGCAATCAAAATAATTAGGCGGTAAAGCGGTATGTTTAAAAGCGACAAGATCAAAAAGAAAGGGAATATGAGTTGACTGAATCGGTTTTGGTTATCATTATGCATAGCCAAATATTATCCCTGACCGCACAACGGGTCGCTTCTGCATCCGTGCACCGTCTACCGATCGTGTTGTAGAGCTGATGATAAAGATTGAAAATTGTTTTAAGGCAGCAGCGTTAGCAACCGGCTGTGAATATACTATCACGTGGCACGGTGCTGGCATGTGCAAGAGTAAGTTGACAATACTATCACTTTGTGCTTTTGTATACTACGCATCACTCACTGAGCACGACCGAGATAACCAAAACAAACACAATGTACTACCTATAATGTATAGATATTGTACAGAACTCAGTCATGGCTGAAACATACGCCAAGTATTATGACGCGTTTGGTGGCGTCCCTATCCCACCGCGTCAAGCTCAAGAAGTAATACACGTCGGTGCTTCTACAGGTTAGTGCCATCAAATTTCCTCTTTCTTTTAGATGTATCAACGGAGTGCCATTTTCTGATATAGACCTTTTTTCAAATAATAATATCGTGTGCGGTTTCAGATTTCGGCAACGTTTCTGTTCTTATGCCCGGGTTACATCCAACGTCTGACGTCTACACTGATGCGTTCCCCCACACCCACGCATTCGCCGAAGCTGCAGGTGCTGCCAACTCATGAAGGCGCAATGATTGCTAGCAAATCTCTCGCTATGGTTGGTGCCCACATGTTCCTAGAAAAAGGATATTACGAAAAGTCACTCCAAGATTACCATAGTACTGTTCCCGAAGAAAAGCGAATTCGAGAGTAGAGCATCAATGTAATACCACATAACACTTACAAAGCATACTCATTACTGTTATATAAAATATTATAGCATTTCTTTCTGTTTTTATGCTTTTTGGACATCTGTACATGTAAAAATATTCCATGTATTAGATGATCTACATAGTCCACTTGCCAGTACATTGTACATAAAAGGGTTTATTGCCTTACAATCGATTGATCCGAGACTACCTTCTCACGCTTTCGCAAAATCAGTAAACCGAACAAACCTTTAGTTCCCGTTGAACACCTTTATAACGGAGGGCTGTCTTTGTTTGTTTCGCATTGTCGTTATTTACCGGGAAAAAGTTTTATAACTCAAAGCTCTTCGTTAACCAACTTTAAGTAACTGTTGTCGTTCATCTACAGCTATATTTACTGGATATACTAAAAGGGAATGTACTTTTGGTAGCCCTTTCATACCTTTCGAATAAATGGGACTTCCAAAACATCTTTTGTCATATCTTTTTATTCTTAAATCATGTTCTTTTCAGTGATATTTATGCTGTAGTTTTGTTAAGTCATTTATAGATTTATCCTATGTACTACTCTTGATAGATATCTCAGCTACTAAGTAGAGCTGTACTTCTTCTCACTTGCGTTCCCAAACACCTCCTCATCCGGATCATCTTTGTCCTATACGATTGCACCTCCTGAAATTACAGAGTTATCAAATGTTTCTTGCTACATCCTTAGAACCTCGCTCCATTTGATCTTCGTGATACTTTTATTCTAACAGCTTGATATTTGATACAGCAAAGCTAGTTCCACCCTAATAGAATCTTGCAACATTTAAAAAGGGCTATTTTTTTAAATAGTCAGGAAATTTTAAACCTACAGCGAGCTAAGGATCACATTCGGTATGTACACAGAATTTTATTCATATTTTCAACGTATAAGTTTATATACCATGCTTCGTAAGTTAGTTAGATGTAAGCATTACGATCATGTCTGATGATATAGTTACTAATGGTATGCATACATGACCAGCTTCCACACAAACGGTAACTTGTATGTAACAATCCATTGAACTTTTAATGCAAGTGAATGCTAAAGAACATACGGACACGACCCTGGAGAAAATGCAAGAGTCCTTGATAAAGCTCGCCGAAAACAGCATAGTGTTCCGGACAACATCACCGGTACGATATTAATCAAATATTTAGCAACATGATTAATAAACCTTGATTAATGATAGCTTTGTTCTATTAATTTAATGGAAAGAAATGGCCTCCTAAAGCACCATGCATTGTACAAATTTATACATGATACTAAGCAGCACTGAATATAGCACCAATCTCTCTGGAGGCGAACATAAAGAGGAAGCAAAAAAGCCAGCTAAACAATTCTAAAACATATACATCGCAATCATACAATGTACAAGGAGCTGCCCCACGACACATATGTGTATCCCCGTCACTCACAAAATGTGAAAAGCAGCAACACCAACATTTATGTGTTCTTTTCGAGGAAGGGTAAGTTTGATGAATGAATTACGTTCGACGGATTGTTTTAAAAGCCACTATCTAAAAGTCTGTATTGCTCGATAGGTAAATATTTGCCATCAAGACAAAATGGTGCCAGATGCGAAAAATATAATTACATGCCGAGGCCGGACCAAAAAGGGGTATATAAAACACCTCAAAAGTACAGCGCTACTGATACAAGGACTTCAAACTAATGATTCTATCCGTTCTTTCTGCCGAAATTAGACCAAGCTGTACAATGTTTTACGCTTATAGATGTTGACGATGAACGGTGATCAAAGCACAACGCCAAGGTTTTGTACAACTAGCGATGACAAAAGCGTAGTGCAGACGGCCGGATTTCTTTTGGTTTAATGTTCTTGACGACAACAAATCCGACACCCAAGCACAAGATTAAAGCTGCACAGCAAAATCAAAGAAGTTTAATATGCAGCTCTGGTCTTGGCTATATAAACGAGTAGAGAAGCAGCAGCTGAGCGGATATTTCAAGTTATCGAGCTGGAGAATAACAACGCTGGAAAACCGTGCCTTGCCATTTTCCCAGTCGGTTGTACTTCGCGTCTGGTACACGTCGAGCCTGACTTCTCTACTGCTGAAAAGAAGGACGGGAAACTCATCTATGGAAATTGCATAGCAGATTCGAGCACTTTCTCCACTTGTTCCAATGGTTGCTATAGTAACTGGCCAGCTCTATTTAATGACGCCATGACCTCGTTACAAGTTTAGAACTAATAGAACGAAAAGGATTACATACATTTAGGTTTGCGCATTATGCGCGTGTGATCGTCGCACGCCTGAATTGCTCTTCTTACAGCTCAACCCCACCCGTGTAACCCTAAAATAGCCACTGTCGGCTTTGCTGCATTATAAACGTATCTTCTTAATACCCCACAGTTTTCTTTCTTCCTCTTTCTTTTTTTCCTTTTCTCTTTACACACTTTGTCACCCTCTCATACCGAATTTATTATGCCTGTCGAAGGATTCAAGCCAGATCTATCTAAAGCCGTCGGCCACGTTAGCTCCCCTGATATTGTAAGGCGCATTCTTTTCTCTTCTATAGCACATGAAAAAGAAAGAACCATATCCACTGACACACTCCCTTCTGCTATCGCTAGGTGGCATGCACTCGACGCGATTTTCTATTGTATGCACTTTCGATCGGCATTCCAGAAGAAGAACTTCAATGGCTGTACGAGTTGGACTTGGATTTTGGTCCTTTCCCCACTTACCCAGTATCATTGCTTCTCAAGGACGCTGGCTGGGACGTCAATTCATTCGTCGAGCGCTGGCAAGCCGGCGGGTCGGTGCCTGGCATGCCTTGGTACGATCCAAACAAGATCGTGCATGGTGAGCAGACGGTTGAAGTGATCAATCCTTTCCCTGTCGAAGGTGGTCGTTTCCGCTCCACGAAAACTGTACGCGGCGTCTATGATAAAGGTGTGTATACGCATAAACGTATGCTGTTTCACGTGCCGCAAAGGAAAAATTCTAACATGTGAACGACACAATCAGGATCGGGCATGTTGCTTGACACTGTGGTGGATCTCTATGGTGAGACCGATAATGTACACTACTATCGCTTGTCGCTCGGCATGTTTGTTCGCGACTATGGAGGTTGGGGTGTAAGTATACTGGCTTTTCGGTAGAAAAAAAAGGGCAGCGATAGAGAAGAATGGAGATTGATATAAGAGACGGAATAGGGACCCAAGGGACCTACACCTGCAAGCTACGCTCCACCTAACCGACCAGCAGACGCAACTGACATTTTCACCACCACTAAAAGCCAGGCCCTCATCTTCCGTTTGAATGGGTAAAGGTCTTGTTTTCAATGGTTTTGAAATCAAGAACGAAGGATGAGCTAGCGGTCTAACAGATGCTATTCTCTTTTGCAGAGACTTTAACCCACTCCACGCTGACCCAAACATTGCTCAGGCCGTCGGATTCCCACGACCCATTCTCCACGGTCTATGCTCGTACGGCAAAGCTGCACATTCCGTCTTGAAGAGCTTTGGTGACAATGATCGCCTTCGCTTCAAATCGATCCATGCTCGTTTCGCTAAACCCGTCCTGCCAGGTGAAACTGTGACCATATCCATGTGGAAGGTGCCTGGTCCTGAGCCAAAGACGGATGGCGTAGTATTTGTTGCCAAGGTTGGCGAGCGTGTCGTTCTCTCCAACGGTTTTGCTGTCTTGTACAAAGAGCCTCAAGAATCCAAGCTGTAAAAGAAGCTGATATGCAAGATATATACCACTGTCTATTATCTTTTATGATGCAAAATTAATAAGAAAAAGAGAAAAAGAAAAAAAAACAACAAGTTAAGCGATATTATATGTACAAACAGTAGCTCTAACAAAACAAAAAGAGAGAATGAGGTATAGCTGGAAATAATACAGATGATGGTGTGTGATATAAGGGGTGTATGTGTGTGGTTGTGCTTTTTTTAACATCGACAAGAGAATTTGCCCATGTAGTAGCATAGCGCCATAAGTAGAAAGATGACAGATAGTTGGGGTCCCGTGAAAGAAAGCTCATCAGTGATGACCAAAACGTGGCTGTTTCGTCGTCGCATTAACTAATAAAAAGGTTGGAAGAGAGTTAGTGCAACTATCATACACAGCAATGTGAGATAATAATCATCACTCTACAACAGCAGACTTACATCTCGTGTTGAGGTTGGTGTAGTTACCCGTGAGTCATGCAAAGCATGGAGCCCTGGATCACAAAAAAGAGGGTAAGTATTCAGAGTAGTGCAGTATGACGAAGCGATATATGAGTTTACATACATGATTCTGATGGGTCCCACTTTGTTTTTATCGGTTCCAGCCGTCGCTGTTGTTGCTGCTGCTGCTGCAAAGATTGATCCTGTTCTTGGTGAAGCTGGTCCGATGCAGGTGGCAGTGAGATCGATGGATCAACCTTTTGTTCCTCGTTTTCGGGTGTAGCTATTAACGGTGGAGTAGGTGGCATCGTTGCTGGCATGATGTCGTGGTATTGGTGTTGTGGCTCTTGTTCCGTTACTTGCTCCTCCAAAGCCTCATCCTCCTTCTTTTTCTTTTCCTCTTCCTTTAATGACACACCATTCCAGGTGTATTTTGGTGTAGATCCAGGCAAATTAGGCTCTATGGCGACTTCCACCAAACGGCCTTCTAGCGAATTATCCAAGGTATATACTCGAATACCCATGTCATCCGCTCGCAGCTCCACCCGAGTATGCTCTGTAGGCAGCACCTCCACATTAAAACCAAACCCATACATGGACGGGTTCGTTCGTATATCTGTAAACCAACTGCCATGCTGACGATGTTGTGATGGCTTATGCTTGGCGGTAAATGATACGCGGTATATTTTATCCTTGGAATCGAACTGTTCTTGCGTAATTTTGCCTGCAACGCGGCGGATGTAAGGGGGACAACCGTGCTGACGGAGATACCATTGGACACGGTCAACGCATGCAGGTACTTCCATCGTCAACTGGCGAATAATTGCGGGTGGCAAAGGTGTAGTGCCCTCCAGCTCCATATGCGATACAAAGGTCAGTCGCACACCTCCACCTCCTTTCTCCTTGAGTGGACGCAGCGCCCAACCATACACGACAATTTGACCTCGGACATGCGGTTTAATGATCGGAATCAAACCATCAGATACGCTTGTCGATGCTACGTGAATCGTGCCTGTGCCTGGATCACTGTCAATCACAGTCAAAAGCGAAAAATCACGACTGTGGATCGGAAATATACTGCGCATTTGCATATAGACAAGGTACTCTTTCTGCGAAAAGCGTTCCACAACATGGCCCGTCTCAAAGTACTCGTCCCATATTTTCCGTGCACCAAAGCATTGGATCACCGAGCAAACTTGCTCAGGAGTCCATGATCCGTTGATCGTCACGTCGCCCCGAAGAATGGGTATTGCCGATCCTTGTACTGATTTCGAATAGAGCTTGGCACTGTTGCGCTCGCCCATTTCCTTCCATTCGTCTATATCGCTCGATGCGAGCCGTTTCAGCATGTCGATGCATTGTTTTCTACTTGTTCTATGTCGTGATGGTGGATATAGTCTACTGATATTCTGCTGTTGGTGTTGTTGAGATGCTGGTAATACTACAGTAGCGGGGCCGTGGCTTTCTTGTTGAGAAGCTGGGCCTGATGCTATATCGTCACTGCTGTTGTTATTGCTGTGAACAGCAGAAATGGAGGAAGGTGTGCTGCTACGTTGAGATGTAAGGTCATCGTCGGCGAACTTGATCCTTCGTGTCACTGAAGAAGAGCGAGACGACGTTGGCGACGGAAGAGAAGAGTTACGCGGTGGGGGATTGGTTAATATACTCTGCATACTGCTACTTTTCGGGTGTAACAGACTATAGCCATAAAGAGTAATGTGACCTTGCAAATTAGACTTTTCACTCTCTTTTCCCCCCCCCTTACACAGCATGCAGACATCCTATATATCCAATATTACCTCGATGTTTTTGGTGTCTTTTGCAAGATTGATTTGGGTTTTTGATATTGCTGTTGTTGTTGTTGTTGTTGTTGCGCCATGATCGATGGCCTGCGTTGACCATGTGCATTGCCTGTTGGCGCTAGTAGCGAAGACGGATGGGAAGTTCTATCATTGTTGCCTGCAGTAGTATTGCTGTTGGTTGTAGTGATGGCAGTGCCTGGAGGAAGGCCAGTCGCGGGGTATCGGTTGTTTTCTTTGGACCGCTCTGCTTTTTGCTGCAAGTATTTGTGGACATCGGCAAGCACAAGCGGCCGTCGTGCAAGCGATTTTTTGGTCAGTCCGGGAATCCATCCTTTCACGCTCTCTTGGGTAATGTACGTCACTTTTGTTGACGGCGGTGTTGTATGAAGTGGCTTTAAAATCCATCCTTGTAGCTAGATAGCAGATTATTATCCAAGAGAAGGTTAATTCAAAGTCTTCTGGGTAAAATGTGGTAGCTGTTACGTTCAGGACGATGTGTGATAAGTGACAATGCTGCTAACTCATTAGCACTCTATTACCTTCATCTGCCTGCGAGTTCGACCGGGTACTTTTGGGATTTTGGGCGTTTCTATGCTGGTACAAGCAAATAAAATGACGCCGTCTGCAGAGCATTCGATCCGTTCGACAAGCGAAACATCGTAGGCTCTAATTACAGTACGTGACGTCGTATCAGCATAAGAGTGTCTTACGAAATGGGTAACCGACGCTATGAAGAAATGGCTTCTTACTTGGATGAGGAACTAGAGTGATATGATTCGTATGTAATCGATGTTGTCTCGTTCAGATTTTCAATCAGCCGACCTTCTTCGAACCTGGATCATGATATTATTTCGTTGCCATTTTCAGTTACCATGTTTAACTATCCATTATCCTTTCAAAACTTACGCGCTATCCCAAAGTTTTCGCATGCCAATCACGTAGAATACAGACTGAGGCGAGAATCCATGAATAACACTTTCACCCTTGAATATGGGTGCTTTGTTGCTGTTCGTGCTGTCACCGCCGTGCTGTTGCTTAGATAGCATGTAGACTAGAACCCCGCTTTTGTGTTTTAATGCCTTTTTCCATGAGTTTTCTTTGACCAGCTGCTTAATAGAGGCCATGGCTTGTTCTGCTTGGTGGTTGTGGTAGCTTTCCGAGCTAAAAACGGCCTCACTGTTTAAACGCTGTTCTTGTTGCTGTTGGTGCTCAAGTAGCTGCTGCTGCTGCTGTTGTTGTTGCTGTTTTTGCTGGTTGTAGTGTTGTTCCTGAATCGACGGCAATTCTTCGTCATCGCTGAATGGGTATGCTTGTCGCGTCATGGGACGACTTGCAGTAGTGCTGCTGTGGTTACTGTTGCTATTGAAGAACATTTCCGCGTCCGATTCACCTTCTGTACTGATGCCGCTGTCGCGATCTTGTGCAAGAACGTGTGCAGGTAAGAACGAAGAAGAAGATCGCGGCACGGCCATGGTGTAGGAGCTTATTTGTTGTCGTTACTGCAGCTGTGCTTTGCTGTTCTACTGTATTCAAAGTTGGTCAGAAAGTTAATATATGAGCTAATAATAAACGGGGAAGAGAAAGGGCGAGATTCCCCATGTTCTCTCAAGGTGCAAAAAAAAAGCGGTTCATTAATTGGGCGTGTGTGTAACTTTAGCGGTTTCTTTTTGAGGCACATGCCACGTTCATTGCCACGTTTTTTGACCCGCCTATACTTTCAAGCTCATTATATTATTGTTCATGATAGTCAATGCAAAAAATACTTGACTGCTCTACAAATGAAAAGCAAAAGGTTGATCATTGCCTCCAAAGAGGAATGTTCCCTTGATTATTCATGGGAGAAGCACTGGCCAACAATGCAGGTAATGACATGCAATATACTCCTGATAGTTGGCGCACCTTGCCTTCTGGCGATCGTTTGGTGGGTGAGGGGGGTGGGTTGGGGATGTATATATCAGTAAATTAGAATAGCCGACATTGATTTATACTTGGCATTGTCAGAATTTCGATCTGGCATTCTATATGCTTGTTATGTACATCCTTTGCTCTCAAACAAATCTTTTGCCCACTGCTCTGGAAAGCGGTTTCATTTTCGATTGGCAATTGCTGTAGTGAAGACAACATATTGGATCGAGGCAGATGTAAATCCGGCGAGTGTGAAAGCGAAACCGTTGGAAATGCTATAACGAGGTAAGTATGGCTGGCTTATCGTTTTTCTTCTGGTAACCCAAGTTACTTTAGAAGAATGAGTCAAACATTCGTATACCTTAGTTGTTGAGCCAACAATACATCAATAGAATGATGATGTATGGCTTGATAAAATCTTGAACATCAAAAGCACGCTACATACATTCTAATACGTTTTACAGAATGTGTATTGCTGTTTATCCTGTTAGAGTTTTTGGGAGGCTCTAAGAAGAGTATCTTACACTTAACATATCGGTCATATATGATTATCTATGTCGTACATTACTATAGCCCTTAATGATACCTTGGCAGACCGTTATAAAAAAGTTATCAATAACGAAAATGTTTGGGTGTCAGTGAGAAGCAAGAAGGAGTATTACCGTTAATTGATAATGGAATGGTGTCAGATATTAGCAGATGTATGCAAGGTTGTAGTTGTTATGAGCACATCTATATCCGATTACTGAGCCACTGGATGGTATTCAATCATAGCACAAATGAGGATAGCTTTCGAAGCAAAACAACTTTCTCCGTTCCGCGTATTTTAACGATGGCTTCATCCATACCCAGTGCTGTGCGCTGACATACACTGCAAGCCATATTTGTCGTTAACTGCACTTAGCAATTTGAAGAAGTTTTAACAAGTAGTTAAATAAGACAGCGATCCACCTCCGATATTGCATATATGGGTCCAAAACGACGCGGAAGTTTAACGTCCAAGGGAACCATTAGCAAAGATGGGGATGAAATATAAAGTACGACACACAACACACAACACACAACATAACAAACGTCCTCCTTTACATGATGTATTTATCTATAGCAGCAGTCTTTAAACATATACTGTTATTTGATTAAAATCCGCATCAAAGCATTGGTTAATGACGGGTTATGTGTGCTTTAACAGGTCTATCGTAGCCGTTAAATCATTCGAAATTATAAACCTGCCAAAATGAAGTAAAATACATTGTCGGCCATTCTAATGTGCCTTCACGCGCCAAGTGGAAATTGGTGTCACGTCTTGAAATCAAGGTGCCTACTATGCGCCATGTATAGTAAGCCCGTCGTACACACTCACTGTCGTGTGGAAGAGAGAGAGAGGAAAGGGAGAGCCAACCCCGCTATATGTTAGTTCTTTCCAACACTTCCTTCCTCCCCACCCGCAACTAACACCTCTTCTCCCCCTTACCTCTGCCCGATACCGCCCACCCCACGCCCATACCCACTACCGCTCATTCATAAAAAAATGAACCCTCTGGCATCCTGTATCCCGAAGCGACGACGTCAACCTATCCTACTGCCAGACGATTCAGAAGACGACGAGAACGACCGAGACCAACAGCAATACAATAACAATCGCTCATGCATGCCCTTGTGGCCTTTTACCCAATGCCTTGGTCCTCGCCACGGTCGAGTAGCGCTTGGTGAAGATGACAACACTAGCTCGCGCATTCTCAATCAGTACCTCGATCCAAACACGACCGTTGGCATTGAGCCCTTATTAGCACAGCATGCTAGTGATTCTATTGACGATGACAACGATCCTACAGGACCTAACGCACTTTTCTCGGCAGCCGAACCTCATCGGTTTCTGTCCCGGAATCCGTTTGCCACAGCTTCTACTACCACAGCGTTGGGAGGAGTAGGAGGACGTGACGATCGTAGGGCTTTGCCAGAGCAACAAACAGATTATTTATATGAGGACGACGATGCTCAGTTTTTGTCGGACCACCGGATATCGGCGGTTATTAGTGATCGTGCCAAGGTAGATATCGCGCAATTTTATGCAAGATCAATTAATGTACAATGTTTTACTACATACTAACATATGCAATGAAAAAATGTATGTAGATAACTGCAGATGCAAGTAGCAATTCTAGCAACAATGCGTACGCTGAACCCGTGTTGAGAACGGAAGAAGAGGAAGAGCGAGAAAAACGAACGAGTCGAACAGTGGAATACTATAATCAAGAACTTATCGACGTTGCTCCGAAAACAGACAGAAAGCCGACGACAGAGCAGCAATCTCGGGAGCTCAAAGATATGAGCGGTCCATCAGCATTGCGAGAGAGAGAGCTTGATGATTTCGGTAATCCGTCGATGGAAAGAGAACTCAAGGATTTCGGCGATAATGCTCCATCACCATCAGCTACTGCAGAACGGGAACTTGCAGATTTCAGTACCTCATCACCACAACAGCTACCTGCAAAAGAGCTCAAGAGTTTCAGCAGCAATGCACTAGCGGAGCAGGAGCTTGCAGATATCAATAATAGCAGCTCATCATCATCGTTGTTGTCGTCACCGCCACCACCACCGCCAGCAGCAAGGGAACTCCAGGATTTTAACAGTTCATCACCAACGCCATTCATCGTGGACCGAGAACTCACTAGTTTAGATAATAAACGTGTCAACAATGTATCCACGATCGGAACAATGGCAGTCTCGACATCAGAACTGGTGAAAGAACTAAAGGATTTCAAAAGTCCATTATCATATGAACCAGAGGAATTCGATAAAAGTATCAGTAACAACAATGTGGCACCTATTGCAACAACAACAACAGCAATAACAACAGAAGCAGCAGCAGCAGCAGCATTAGTACCACCACCGCATGAAAGTGAAGTACAACAGCAGCAACCCCGAGAATCGCGTGCACTAACTACAGAAGGACAGGTGGACGCATTACAATCCATGTCGCAGCCACCGTCCCCAAGACCCGAGGCTCATGATATGGCGATTTCCCAGGAAATAAATGACGAGAGGTCTGGAGCTGGTACTTCAGACCGAAGGTCCTCCGTTGCTGTGGTTGCCCAATCAATTCTGGGAGATCGACTAGACGATTTCACGGAAAAACTCGCATTTATCAAGAAAAACATCATCATGAGTCTGGAAGATGAGGATGGCTGGGATGAAGATCAACAGCATCATCACCAACAGCAATTATTACAAGGCCAACAGATACAGCAACAGCAGCCTGCAGATCATTCGAAGCGGAGGTAACTTCTGTTGTGTGCTGTGTCTTAATAACTTGTTATTGATATAGGACAATATATTAATTCCATGCGAATTGTGATAGGCCGTCGTACGACCCTCTCATGTCCAACAGCACAAAAACAACTTCATCAGCTTCTTTTGAAAAACCACGACATCATAAACGAAGCAGTTCATTTATGGAGGTCGCCGGCAAGTTCATGAGCCAATTGAACCAGGCCGCCATGGAAAACAGCACCAACCACAATGGTAACCCAAACGCCGATAGCCGTATATTTTCCCCATCGTCGTTTTTCGCCACACTTGCCGACCCTGAAGGCGATAGAAGCGACAATGACAATATCTCCATTACTGAAGGACAGCATCGTCAACGAGAGGATCTGCATCCCTTTTCGTCTACTGCGCAACGTGATAACCAGGAGCGACAACATCACCATCATCATCAACGCACAATGAAGCCGTCGTGGGCTGATGATGTACCTGAAGAGGACGAAGAAGGCGAGCGTAGCAACAACGACGAAGAAGAAGACTTGTTTGACTTTGGCAAGATGCTTGCGGTTGGCAAAAATGTGCGCAACATTGGTGAAGATATGGTGGGCAATGGTCTTCGCATGTTTAATGATATGGCCAGTCGAGTAAAGAACGCTAACAAACAACCTGTGCCTGGAGAAAATGACGATTCTTGGATGCTGGATCGGGACGCTTGGATGTAGGCAGTAATGGATTATACAATTGAAGAATGCTCTCCTCACATAAAACTACATATACTTTTAAGCCTCTATATATTATTATACCCCGAACCAACCCCCTCCCCACATCTAAATAACCACCTTCACTCCTTTTTCTTGTGTAAAAAGAGAAAGACACAACGGCTTATGTATTATTTCTTGATTTATTATCTCGCCTCTCTTTTGCTATTCTTTTATTATGAGCTGCAAGAACACTTGAGGTCTCGACCCCACTACAATATATTTATTTCACATAATAGAAAGAATATTAGAGGGTATATCCAATATCACTTGTGCAAAAAGAAACAATCGGTATTCAACTTACCTCAGGAACAGGGTCAGTCACCCAATGTTCGATCAACTGGTCATCATACTGTTCTTTGAAAGGATGTGTGCAAGCCGTCAAACACGACTGAAGTATTTTCTTGGCTTCTTTCTCATCTTTGTTTTCGAATGCTTCGATGACTTCCTGAGCAATCCAGTTTCGAAGCACAAAGCGCGGATTTACAGAATTCATGCGCCGCTGACGATCGGCATTATCTGGCTGATCACCGTCCTGCAAAAGACGATGGCGGTAAATGGCCAACCAGGGCTTGAGTGCTTCCTTGCTTTCTCCTGCCTTTGCCGCATCGCGTGGCACAACTTGGATACCGTGCGTTTCGGCATCCTTATCCTCGCCCGCATTCGTCACTTGGTATGTTGATAACGAGCGGAAAAAGCGATGGTGGTCAATATCGTACTCATTCATCCAGTCCAACAGGGGAATCACAACATCGTTCATGTCACTCGCCAATTCGTCGCGCGGCTTGAGACCGAGCTTTAAGCGCATGCGCCATAAAAGATGTTCCATAAACCAGTCCGAGAATTCCTCGCTGAGGACTTTGGTCACTGCGTTTTTGCCTACTTCACGATATTGTCTTCGCGTGACTGCATCAGTCACCACGGTCTCATTGTTGCTGTCGCCACTGTTGTTGCTGTTGTTATTGATGGGGGGAAAGACAAGCGAATCGACTTTGTCTTCTGCACCAATAAGCTCAAATAGTGGCACGGCAAACTTAAATAGATCAAAGATGCAGACAGTGGGCTGACGCTTAAAGGCATATTCTGTATAATTTACATAAGGTCAGCAATGTAGCAAATATACTGAACAATTAGATGACGACGTAGATAAATTAACACTTACGGCCAGCCGTGTCAGAGTGGTTGCATACATTGGCAGGAGTATAAAAGTCCATCATTGCATAGGGTCCGTAATCGATCGTAAGGCCTACAATAATAAGAATATTTAAGTACGTTTTGATACATTGTCGATATATACTATGCAAAGTAGATTGTGTAACAGCAATAGTAGTAATACCTAGAATTGACATGTTGTCGGTATTCATTACACCATGATTGAATCCTAATAGGTATGTACATTGTTTTAAATTTTAGAGAACCCTTCTCAAATACCACGACAGGACGTACTTGTTCTGGCGATTTTATCGTAACTATTAACTAAAAACTTACCAATTGCTTGCCACTCTGCAACCATTTTGGCTGTTTTCTTTGCGACTCGACGCAAGAAACGCATGTATCTGTTACCATCTGCGCTTGATGGCTTATAGTCCTCTTCTTCTTTGACGACATGTTCAATTGCAAAATCAGCAAGCTTGCGCAAGTTAATCATGTCATCACGAGAATAAAAGATTTCAAAACTGCCAAAGCGCATCCATGATGGGGACATTCTGGTAACAATAGCACCAAGTTCAGGCTGTTTCTCATCTAGAGAATACACAATACGGTCGCATAATTTATACGTTTACCAAAGACATTGTTAGCGCCGATGTACTAAAAAGGCTATGGTTTTTTTTTTACCTGGAAGAGCATCATCTCTGAATATTTCTCGCGAGGTTCCAATAAGCGCTAAGGCACGGGTGGTGGGAACACCCAAAGCATGCATATGCTCGGACATCAAGAACTCGCGGATACTGGATCTCAAGACAGCATAACCATCGCCATTACGAGCGTAGGGTGTACGACCAGCACCCTTGAGTTGTAATTCCCAACGCTCGCCACTGCTATTCTCTGTTTCAAATAAGGAGATGGCTCGACCGTCCCCGAGTTGGCCTGCATAAATTCTGGGGGATCATTTGCCATAGTCACATTAAGCACGAGTTAAAGTTTACTTTTGGCACACATTATGCGTTTAATTAACCCTACCCAAATTGATGCCCTCCATAGATAGCGGAATACGGGCGGGTATTCTCGAGTATTTTGTTTCCAGAAAACACTTGAAGGAATTCATCGGTATGGATCGCTTCGGGATCAAGTTCAATTTCGTCCAAGGCTTTCGTAGACACTGCTAATAGCTCAGGATCTGGATTGTGATCTGGTAACGTGTATGAAAACGCAGCATTGTGGACAGCACGCGAGATTTTAAGCTTGCTGTCCGAACGAGGCGTTGATTCGTCAATCGATTCCGTATAAACGTCTGCTGGTAGCGATTGCGTAAATAAACCAGGCCTTATCGGCAAATTGTCGAGCATACGGGTTGCTTTCATTCTGATTCCCATGGTTTGGTTTCTTTGTTTAACAACGAGAAATGGAAGAAAGATAAAAGGCCAAGCTTGGAGGCGTGACAAAGAGAAGAACTCAGACCGTACTAACTAATACTAATATATACCCTCGCACAATAGCACTTATGCGAATACTCTCGACGAACTTCCGGATTTTCTCGATGGAAGGGAAGACGGATATACCAAGTACCGTAGCTATGCTCGGCTATTAGTCTGTAAATGATGGTTTAATTATTGGAGCCAAAAAAAGATTACCAGGATAATGCAAAAAACCAAGAGAGCTATCATATTAGTAATCAAAAGAAGTTTTTAGGCTTTGTTTTACAATAGACGGCAGTATAATAGAGCACAATGGCTAGCATTATGACTGTGAATCTCTTCACAGTAAGATACTACGTCAAGTACGCACTCATGTATAAAAAATATTAGAAAAAATGATGAAGTCAAGGCTTTACCCCATCAATCGCTATCTTTTTCTCATCCAACATTCTAGACGACTTGATAGCATGCACGAACTACGATATCCTGCAAAATGATATCTCTGGTAGATGCTCTTTATATAAACTAGAAGTAGCTTACTAAACAAAAACAGTTTCCGGGTTATATACTCAATACGCATAAGCTGAGCATATGTTTGCCTAACAGAGATATGAATTTACTTATTATAAAATAAAACACAACAGAATTACTAGTTGTTACCTCCGTCCACCCTTTTTATATAGAAAAGTTGCAGAACTGGTGCTGCACAAGGCGGTGGGGGGAATCAATGAAATATTATGAAAATTCGAACGTATGTGATGTTCGCTATTAGAAAATGAAGGGAGCGATGGATATCTTCATGTCAGATATACTGCTACTTCAATAGCAGCGTCCTAATTATAGCGGTATGTTACTTATCAGTATCAATATCATGATGATTCACATTTTATGGCCATGCATATTGAGACGACGAGTACCTTGCCTTTTATTTCTACCATGCTTCATTGACTAACGCTGTGAATTACCCTTCATTTTTCCAATAATCTTCTTATTCACTGCCCCTCGAATGCTATCTTATTACCGTCTTCATGAGCCAAAACAATATATAGCAATATAGCAGTATTTTTCGTTTTTGGCGTGAGGTTTACATACAGTAGCTCTCAATAGAATTGGCAACTACGAGCTCAAATAATAAATAACGTGATTCTGTAATCAGCACTGCTATGGTAAGAAGACTATGCGACCACAGGATGTGCATGTGCATGTGGTACTGTAAAATAGAAAGGGAATTACTACGCGCACGACAAAAATTGACCTCGCGCACGACATTTTTTTTGGTAGTTTAGTATTCCGCAGTTGTCGTGCGCACCGTCTCTTGCACAGCCTGAAAGACCCGCGCACGACAAAATCTGATCTCGCGCAACGACAATTTTTTTGGCAGTTGTCGTTTACCTCAACGTACTCGACGATTTATGTTCTTGTCTCATATTTAAGCTCTTGTGCCTTGTCTCCGGATTTAATTGTTCTTGTTCTTCGCCCTCCAAATATTCAACAATTTGGTTGACACATTATTATCATCTTTCGTTATATATACGTCGAATATTACACTGATCGTCAAAAATAATTTTATTTGAATAGAATTACATGACAGCCCTAGCTCTGGCAAGTTTTGGAACACGAAACACAGGATATGTCTTTGCAGCCAATACCATCGTCATTGATATTAAATTGGTGAAAACACTTGGTGCACCGTCTACCCACTTTTCTATGGTCTTGGCTACGTCTTTTTGTGTTGACTAAGAAATTGTCTCGCTTGTGCTTCACTATATTATAATACTTATGTTGGCACAAAGTTGTTTGCTTGCCATTTGGATACACGGTATGTTAATGTTCCAGTTACTCGGCATATATCATCATAGTTCTGTCGTGCGCAGGGTCTTTCAAACTGTGCGAGAGACCGTGCGCACGACAACTGCCAAAAAAAATTGTCGTTGCGCGAGATCAGATTTTGTCGTGCGCGGGTCTTTCAGGCTGTGCAAGAGACGGTGCGCACGACAACTGCGGAATACTAAACTACCAAAAAAAATGTCGTGCGCGAGGTCAATTTTTGTCGTGCGCGTAGTAATTCCCAATAGAAATATCAACAATTGCTCGATCCAATCCTACTTTGCATATACATGGTACAGCAACAATAACGTCTATTGTATTTCTGATCAGCAAATCTTTGATATATGATGAAAAGACACTGTATATGTGCATGTGTTGTTTTGAGACGGGGCTGGATGAATGTGTACGTATGTAATAGTAAGTAGTGATGATAGTAGTATCGTGTATGTATATATGTATAAGAACGTTTGTGGCAGGTTTTTAGTATGGGGAAGAATTGAAATGGCGGGTGGCTATGTTTTGCAACATGTGCATCAACGTCATTAGGCCTTTCAGATACCCATGATCTGGCTGGTCGATCGGCTGTTCGGGTGGACATGTCATGCGGGCACGGTTCTGCAGTAGTTCCTGCTTGGTTACGCAATGTGCAAAATCAATGAGTCTCAAATCGACGGGTTTGGTCGTATCTGCACCATCGTATATGATGAGAAGACTCGAGCCAAAGAAACGATAGCCGTGCATGGATTTGATGATCCGTTGTAACTGCCATATCTTGCTTATCAGATCGGGTATATATTCGACGAGCAAACGCGTACCGTCGCTCAAGAACGAATGCAATGTGTCGCGAAATCCATCCGCATCCAATTCTCGTCCGACATATTTATCCTGGGTCTGACACTTTCCTGTTGACCCTCGATACACCTAATATATAAACAATATGAAGATGTTACTATTGTTTTAACATTCTCTGCTGTCAAACAGAGTATTTAAAGTGTACCACACTTGTTTTTACATACCTGCATGCCGCACATGCGGACACCCAAAGACTTGCTTGTGGAATGCTCACATTTAGCTGTCTGGCTTTTCATCTTGGCTTCTGCAGCATAGACACCATGCTGCCTTGTTCCCATTTTCAGGTCCAAAACACATGGCCGCTCCATTTCGAACGTCAAGTCTTCCATAACAATGAATTCATGCGTGTCTTGATCCGATAGCGACGAGTTGATGATTCCCTGTTGTTGGTCGTCTTCCGATTGTTGTTGTTGTTGTTGTTGTGTCGCTGGATGCGGCCGTCGGATGTCAACTTTTTCAGTCCGCAAGACAGCAGGGCATGACACCGCCCGTTGGCAACATGATCGCCGTCGACCAGGACGAGGACGACGAGAAGCTGCTGCTGGATCCATGGCATTATGATAAGGTGGATGGCCGCTTCGATAGATAGGCAGTACGTCTGTATCCGAACTATCTGAGGAGAGCATGACAGTCGTGGATCGTCGTATAGGCCGCATGGTAGGTGGCGGCGTGAATTGTTTTAAGCGACGTTTATCTCGTTCCAGAATAATCTTTGGTCCGTTCTGTTGATCGTCCGAAATGACAATGACGCCCATGTAGCAAGGTACAAAGGGTCGAAATTCTGGCTTTTGCTCAACATCTTCGTAGAACTCTCGTTCCTTGTTTGTAAGGGCCTTGCAAATGGCACCGTTGGCCAATCTGAACATGCGGACATGACCTCCCACGCGATGAGTCAATGGCAACAAGGCAAATGAGCTTCCGCTTCCTCTTTTGCCTCCTTTGCCGTCACTTTCACTTATAGGTGGACGAGTAGGACTTTTGGCAGTGATTGTAGAAGTGATTACACTGCTACTAGTATTGTTGCCGTTCTTATCAGCCATTGATTTTGATTTGGGTACAAAAGTATGTTGTGTATGATATCAGATTTGAAATAGAGAGAAAAAGGTTAAAAGGAAATAAAGAGCTTATATTATTGGTTGGTAGAAATTCACAAGACGTCGCGTGTGGGTTCACGGTTCTGGAATGCACAATGCAAAGGGAAGCGTGCGAAAGAGAAAGATGTGGAGGCACAGCAAGAGAGTGGATACAACGAGACGGTCAGCGGAGCATTCGAAGGTAGGCCAGAAACAATGCTCCAGCACCTGTGATGGTACCTATCATCATAATTTCCCGGGTAACAATCAAACACGGGCGGTGGGATGGATGTCAGTGCACAACTTTCTTTTGCATAAAAATGACGTTATCCGACCACCAAACCAACCCAAACTCTTCTTCTCGCTTTTATACTTACCGATCATATACTGCAGAATTTGGAACTTGATAGCTTCCATTTGTGTTCGCAGCCCAGCAATCTCACTTTCTATTCGGGTATCCGTCTCCTTGATCTTGATTTCCTGTGCACTTGCCTCGTCGCGAATACGCCCCTTTTCCAAATGCAAATCCAATCGCACGTTTGCTTGTGAACGTGTGATTTCTTCTCGTAACTTTTGTCGTAGTTTTTCCACCTCGCCTAACAATCGGTCGTTCTCTGCTCTCATCATCGTGAAGTCGTTCTTTTCAAGCAGTTGAATCTCGGACTTTAGGTGAGCGAAATCAACCTTGTATGTATATACCGTCTGTACACACACAGAGAAAGAATTACGGGCCGTTAGTCGTTTTCATTTTACTACCAATTTTTTCCATTGTCGTACCTTTTCTTGTTCAGCCTTGGTAACCATCCCCTTGGTTGCATCCGTCATACTAAAATTCGGTTGCCATAGTGAGCTTTTTTTGTTGTAGCTAGGTTCCATAGTTTCCATCTTTTCGCCATATGTCATATCGATGTATACATACCTTTCGGATATTACTTCTCGTAACGACGCCATGATAGCTTCGCTTTGTTCTCGAGAGAAACCTTCAGCTTCTAATCGTTCTACGAATTTAAAGGTGTCGAAATGGTATGAAGATATGGATCGGATGGGTTGCTGCTGTAAGAATGATGAATGCTGTCTTTGTGCCAAGATGCCGGCTGTGAATGGCGTCGTTCTAGACCGAGCCAAGAGCGATTGCGATACTATGACAATTATGCATTACCCCGTTGTGTTCAAGCTAACTGTGTGAGCGTGTGTATTTCATAACGTTGTTGTCATTCTCTATCCCTTCTGGTCATTTTGGAGCATCAAAACCAGCCGATTCTTAGTTAAAGAATGGCACACACACACACACCTTGTCGGAATGAATTCATGTTTTGTTGTATATAATAGTAGATCTATTTTAGTGGGAGGGAAAGATATTACGCTGCTACTTTTACTGCACACAGTGGGCGTCCGTCGGAAATCAAAAAGCGGAGGGGATAGCTTTTATGGATGCGAATCGATGGATTCTGTAGTTTGTGGTCAGGTACGTAAAAAAAAAGTGGAATAAGCTCTTTGCAAGCATAATAATTTTCCCAAGCATAGGAGTCGTGGGGATTTCACCAAGTTTTCATGACTAAAATGAGAGTCTTTGAAGGGAAAAAACCCCAAGGAAACATCCTTTGTCTTTTCCCCTTTCACTTTCTTTTTATACCTTTTTTTTTCACCCTTTCATATTGATACTATGTCGTCGTTTGATACTGCCAATGAGCGTGTTGGACAGATAGCCGCCCACTTGGCCAAAGCTGGGTCGTCTCTCACCGACAAAGTATGCATTGTCACTGGTGCCAACTCGATCAAAGGCATTGGGTAAATAAGATCGTTTTGTTGCTGCTGCTGCTGCTGTTCTACTTTTTGTTCATGAAAAAAGAACCAGTAAATGTATGTTATGGTGGTGCTAACAAAGAGCCTGAACTTGATTTTAACATCATCAGACGCGCTACCGTTTATGCTCTAGCCAAGCGTGGACCCAAAGTAATTTTCGCCACTGACCTGAGAGGCGAAAACTTGGAAGAGCTTGCCCGCGACATTGAAATGCGATATCCAAATGTCGCTTGTATTGCACGAGCATTCGATGCTGCATCCACAGAGGGCGTCACGAACATTGTCGCAGAAGCTATGGAAATGTTTGGCCGTCTCGATGTATATTTTGCCAACGCAGGCATGAGTTTACCGCGCGTGCGACTTGAAGACGCCGACGAGTCGTCTTTTATGGAGGTCGTGCGAGTGAATTCCTTGAGCGCGTTTTTGGCTCTCAAAATTGCGGGCAAGGCAATGGAAGAAACAGGCAAGGGTGGTAAGGAAATGTCGGGTGGTTCCATCATCTGCACTGCTTCAGGTAAGAAGAACCATTGCCTATTCTGTGTAACTGACTACACATGGCTAACTTTAGCAACATTTTATGCAGTCGCGGGTATTCGCTCTGGTGCTGGCCCACCAGAATATTCGGCAGCAAAGTCGGCGTAAGTAGGACCTGTAACTCTACTATAAGCAAAGTCTTTTTGCTTATTGTTAATGTACTTTTTATCTACATAGTGTGATCAACTTGTGCCAAACCAGCGCATACCAATATGCTGGCACAAATGTGCGCACCAACGCTATTTGCCCGGTATGTATCCAAGAATATCTAAAATAATGTGCTATATCTCGTTACTCATGTTAAATATATAGGGCATCATTGAAACCGGCATGACAGTCAAAACGTTCGACTATGCAAAGTCAAGAGGCTCTTCAAACAAGATTGGTCAGCTCAATCCCACCAGAAGATATGCTGTCCCATCAGAGGTAAGGATAATGCTTTAGTATGCTCTCTCATGACTGGATGAAACGAAGCAGCTGTCTGCCCTACGTTGTTGCAGTCTGCTCAATACCATTTACCCCCACTCGTTTTCTTATAATGTAATTTCGACAACAGGTTGCTGCGGTTGTTGCTTTCTTGGCTAGTGAAGAGGCATCTTATATCAATGGACAGGTACTGATCTCTTCCTACTAACAGCAAACATATACATACATCTGAGATATTCCCTGTTATTGAGTTTATTGACAATGACATTTTATTTGCATACTATCAGGCAATCGCGGTCGATGGTGGTCTTTCTGCAAGTCTTCCTGTTGTTCCGGGCCGATTCATGTGAATTGTTATTGATTCTACAACTACTCTGGCATAATAAAAAGGGGGT
Organism: Zychaea mexicana; assembly: GCF_025766255.1. Taxonomy (NCBI): domain Eukaryota; kingdom Fungi; phylum Mucoromycota; class Mucoromycetes; order Mucorales; family Lichtheimiaceae; genus Zychaea; species Zychaea mexicana. Next base: position 66,230 of record NW_026516752.1, on the reverse strand, counting down.
TGTTACTGACAAAATGTGATATCACTGCTGGCTTAAATAACCTTGAGTAAAAGGGAGAGTTTATGAACCAAGCAATATTGGGTCGCTACTGCTTGCGGCGCGCTTTAAGTGACGGGGCGCTGACAGACCCGCCGGGGGCCCTCTTTCCCCGGACGGACAAGCCAAACCACGCTAAGCGGAGAAAAAATTGTTTTATTTTTTTGCTTTTCCCGTGTTCTTGACAAGTTTCTTTGATTCTTTCAACACATAAAATGAGCGATTACAACTCGGGTTACAACTTTGGCAGCGGTGCTTCCGCCGACTTGGTAAATTGACTTTTTAAAACCTGAAATGCGACAACACCCAATGTCTGTAGAAAGAAGAGAGAATACTCATTTGTGTGCATGCACTGGGTTACTTTATGTAATTCGGGGACTGTCTTTTTTTTCTCTTCTTTTCTCGGTATAGGGTAGCAAGAAGCAAGAAGTCATGGACAAGGTTCGCGGTGAACTTGCTTTGGCCAACGCTCAAGAGCTTATCAACGTAAGGGGGGTTTTTGTAACGAAAGGAGAAAAAGAAAAAGAAAACTAGGGAGAATGAGACTGACACGTCTTTTTTTTTTTCGGTGGGTTATGCACACACGTACAGAAAATCAACGAAAAGTGCTACGACAAGTGCGTTCCCAAGCCTGGTGCTCGTTTGGAAAGCGGTGAGCAAGCCTGCTTGTCCAAGTGCATGGACCGTTACATGGAAGCATGGAACGTTGTCTCGCGTGCCTATGTCGGTAGAATCCAACGTGAATCCGCTGGTCAACAGTTCGGTGGTGGCATGTAATTAGAGACAAGCAAAGTATATATAATATTCTCCATATATAAAAACAAGAACGTATAAAAAACAGGCTGCAATTGATGTGTACATAAAAAACATATAGAACGTTGTTTTTTCCTCTCCCCTCTCCTCTCTCTCTCTTTCTCTTCTTTTCATATTGCCACTTCTTGTTGCTTCTGCTGCTTCTGCTGCTGCTGCTGCTGTTGTTGTTGTTGCTGCTGTCGATCCACTTGAAATCCCATTCGCTGTGCTTCGCTGGATGCCAATTGGAAGAGCGTGGCGACGCCTTTGAATCGAAAGTATCCGACGCAGAAGGATTGGATTTCAATGAGGTATTCGGCAATGGAGATAGTGCCTCTTTCCAATAAAGACTGGATAAACTTGGCCACCTACCCAAATATTCATCATCAGGATCAAAGGTTGAGAGTACGGGCTATCAGTTGGTGTGGGGGAAAGGGAACTTACCAAGCGGACATGCTTGTCTTTACGTGGACCTTCTTCGTACAACTCACATGTACGAATACTGTTGGAAATGTACATGTGTATGAAATCATCGCCAAGTGTTCGACCCGACGTGAGTAAATGATACACCAATTCCACACTACTATTACCGACTGGCACTTTGGCAAGTGCATACAAATATCTAGTTTTTTTTTTTTTAAATTTGTATTTGGTTAAAGCCCTCACCCAAAGAAAAAAGAAACAATAATCCCTCCCAGGGTCGCAAAGCTGGAAAAACTTACTCTTTGTCACCGGTAACCTGCTCAAGAAATGAAGGCACTACATCCATTGCTAGAATATGATTTGTTTCCACGAGATCTCGTAGTTTTTCTGGTGATAATCCACAGCTTGTGACAACAGTTTTTGCATGGTATTTGAAAGCATTTTGCACAAACTTAAAAGTTTTTCTTCATCAGTCCATCGTCATCGTCACCAGCATTCCGGACTTCATTACAAGAGAGTCCGTTTTTTTACCTGCTGTTCGGGTATCCTTAAAGTCCTTAGGCAAGCATCACGCATCAAGTAGGTAACTTGGGCAAGTGCCTCTGGATCCAAGTGCTGTTCTTGCTGTTCTTGCTGCTGCTGCTGCTGAGACTATTATGCCGCGATTGTTAACCAGGGGACCTGAGGTTTCTCAGTAGAGCAAGATGCTTTTACCTTGTTTGTTCGTTGGTGTTGCCCAATGATCTCTTGACCGCCATCTTTGATTGATCCAAATAGTGTTAACCTAGCAAAAAAACGGAAAAACCGATTACTCTTTGTGTATAACAACAGTTTCTCTTGAACCCACATGTATAAAAATCCTGTTCCCACTTACGGATCACCTATCAATAAAGCAACGCTCTTTTTCAATTCATTCACGCGCTGGACACTCGTGTTAGGCTTTGGTAATGTTTCCGATGTATTATCACACACTTGTCGTGGTGTTCGTTCCTTGATCTAACAATATATATTTAATAAACCAATCTTTTTTTTTTCATGCGTGTCCATTATCTAGAACACCCCTATTTGATTACCCTCTCTTTCTTTCTCTCTCTCTCTCTCTCTCGCCACCTTTTTCTTACAGAATAGAACTCACTTTGACAATGGAACCTCCCAAGATGCAATAGACAAATTGTTGTTCAAGAGCGTTGCCACGCTGATTATCACCCGACACGAATTCCAAAAAGAATGTGAGAAATGGGTTTCGTTCGAGTGTTGTGTCCGCATAAAGTGCGTATAATATATACAATATTAATAATCGGATCGTGGCTTCCTAAATTCAAATTCGAGCAGCAAAAAAAAAAAGTGGTGTTGGCATCGCGTAACAAGGTTCTTTATAATTGGTCAAGTGAAATATCTCAAAGGTAAAAGAGAGAAAGAAAGAAAGAGAGAGAGAGTGTGTGTGAGTGTGTGTGTGTATGTGTGTTGGGGAGTCTTCTTGCCTTTGTGTCATCGTACTTGAGAAAGGCATGGCAGCCAGCAGTAAATGGACTATGCTTGATTGTCTGTTCTCGAAATAGACGATAAGCCGCAGTAAATGGAAGTGATGGATCGTAGAGCATATTTTGAGAATGAAAAGAAGAAAGGAGAAGGCTGTTCTGTGCCTTGTCTTTATTCTTTTTGAATGTGTCTCTCCCCGCCAGAGCCTAATTTGTTGTCATGCAAGAACTTTTACTATCCGAGCACAAAGCGTGTGCTACACATCATGCACATGGAGAACACACACACAATCACATAGCAAATACACATAGTATGCTAGACTATCAGCACTCTCTAATGAAGAAATCTTTATTGACCTAGAAATTGCTCAATCGACTTGACTACCAAACCGTGATCGTCCTATAGAAAGCGAACATGAATTAGATGACCACCCCCTATTTTCTCTGCTAGACATGCGATACTGCTGGTGAAAGGTCAAGTACCTGCTGGGCCAAGCCAGAGACAGTGATGGTGCCAACAACACCCACATCCTTGATGATCAACGGGAACGAGCCGCCGTGGCAAGCATATTCCTTTTCGCTCACCTAGTAGTGCTTATTTTGTTAAAACATCATTTTCGATTGTTGTAACTTTTACAAGTTACTTACATAATACTTTTCTTCAAGGGTCTTGTTCTGGCTTGCGCAATAACGGCCCAGATAATAGCTGGAATGTCTGAATCGAAGCACAGCTTTGCTGTTACAGATAATAGCACGGTCAGATCCAAGTAGTCAGTTGAAACCAAGTTTCTTACTCTAATAGTATTGCTTTTTGCTCTAATACACCCTCCTCCTATCCCAAACACCCTTTACATCAACCCCTTCCCCCCCACCTACAACAGCAACAGAAGAAGGCGAGGATATGCAAGCTTAAAAAAAAGAGAATCCTTACTTTTTCCGAGCAACCCATTCGTTGTTATCGGGACCAGTACCCTGCATGGCGAAATGGAACAACTGATGACCAGCCAGGTTAATGTCAAGCACAATGGGACGAGTGTATGCCTTTGCATTCTCCAGAATAAGAAGACCGAGCTTCAGCGCGTCGTCGCTGGTGAACTTTGTGAATTGGCAGCGTTCTTCCTGGGCAAGCAAATCTTGCAAAAGGGCCTTGATATCTTCACCAGCAGCACTCATGTTTTTCTTTGTTGTTATATAAACGAGCTTTGAGAACGAAGGGAAACTAGAGTACTCTTTTATATTTAAAAAAAAAGGTGCTCGGGAACTCGCTGAATAATCATCCCTTTCCGATCCCGCGCGCGGGATGGCAATGCATCACGTAATCAATTCAATTAAACGAAATTTGTAACGAGGTTTGTAATGAGGTTTTAAGGTGGATAATTGTTATTGAGAGAGAGAGAGAGAGTATATGTTTCTTCTTTGTTAAATGCTTATGTGTGATAATGATGATGTGCAGGGAGAGTCAGAGAGGAGAGGTTACTATGCTAAAGGGATGGAATTTTTTTTTCAATGATTTTATGTAGATATGAGATGTTTTTGATGTGGGTTTTATGGTGTGTGTGTGTGTGGGGAATACTAAGCTAAAATGAATGGGGTGAATAAGATATATTGTGTATATACAGAAGAGCAACTGCTGGTTGTGACGATCATGAAAAGAGGACAAAGAGCGAATAATAAGTATGAATGGAAACGAGAGGAAGAGACGATGATGATGATGATGGTGATGAGAATTCTTTTTTTTTTTTTTACACGGCCGTAAGATTGGGGCGATAATGGTACGACGCAACCGAGGTTGTCGAAGTCGACGGCTTGCGGCAAAGCATACTAGTCGTCGTCGGCGGTACACCACTTGCTGCAACAGCGGGGCGTCTCGAAATGATCGGACGTCGGCGATACAGCGGGATCCACGGGTACGACGTTGACGGCGCAGTCGGTCGTTGCTGTCTGTTGCGCAGCAAGGTCAAGGTGTTCTTGATAGTACGTTGTTTGGGTGGGCTCTGACCAAACAGTGCCATACTGTTGTTGCTACTACTGCTACTACTATTGCCACTAGCAGACGTAGTTGTCGACAACGAAGAATCTTTCACTTTGCAAGCATCTGAACAATACAGATCCGACTCATTCTATTCAATGAGAGAAAGATGATCGATGAGTATTTCTTCTTCTTTCTTTCGGATCTTCCGGAAACCAAGAAAGAGAGATCAATGAGACTTACCAAGTTTGAATCAATACGATTGTCACAGATAATGCACCAAGAGAGATCCATCAGAACAACAATCACAAATGTGCTTTTTTTAGTGAAGAAAGTGTGTGAAGGAAAGGGAGAGAGAGCTTCTTGGAGGGCAAAAAATTAAAAAATAAAACTGCGACTTTATAAATAGCGGGCAAGGTTTCATAAAGCCTCTTTGCGGGTCGTAGAAGCCAGAAGTTTCCTTCGGTGGACCAAACTTTTCTGGGAAGCGCCGTGTAACGTCAACCTTCCTCGCGTTTCCAAAGAAAGAAGTGGCAAGAATCGCAAAGAAAAAAAAAAGATTTTCACCATCTCTTCTTTTTAACAATAGCGGTACCCACCCTCAAGCGATTCTATTAGGAGAGAAGAAGGGCCTCTCTTCTCTTCATTTCGAGATCAAGGGTTTTTGAGATTCCAGAGTCCCCCTTTGAGGCGTGACCTTTATCGGATGTGCATGTTGCTGCGTAAAAAAAAGCATGATGATGATGACCATGGAGTCGTCGCAGTTCATTGTTATCGTTTCACAAATTTGAAAAACAATGCTGCATAAAATGCAGTTAATTAGAATCATTGGACTTGAGCAAATCCAGATGACAGGGGCAAGATTCTAATAAGGTTCCACACACTATCCTTACGTTCAGTCAACTTGTTGTTACAGGTCTTCTAGTAGTAGTGTCTTGATTGTTTATATAGTATGTGTAACAAAAGTTGAATTATGTGTATTGTAATAGGTTGTTGAATATGTATACTGCTGAGAGAGAGAAAAAGATGTTCTGTACCGGGAATATATGTAGAAAAACAGTATGTATGGGAAGAGGGAAAGAAAGGCTGTAGATTATATAGAAATGCAAAAAAAAAAAAATAGATCTCCCGTTCCATCACCGTGTCAATGCGGACGATTCTTGTTGATGCAATGATGAAGATGATGTCGATGAGGGTGGTAGAGATGCCACCATGCTGTCGTGGGTTTTGACGACTGCCCTTGTCCTGTTAGAGTAAGCGCCGTGTCCAGACGAGCCTTTCGCTTCGCGCAAATGATACTGCAACCCATTGATGTTCTTGTATCGCTTGATGCAACTCGGTATGGCACATCGGTACGGCTTGTCGTAAGTTTCCAAGTTCGGATGCGCGCTCTTCATGTGATAGAACAGGCCACTGGATTGGAAAAAGCTGGTGTAGCACCCGGGTATAGCGCAGCCATATGGATTCAAGTCGCTATGGGGTTCACCGCCATTGCTATTATTACCATGCATCGTTCCTGCATCAACATTCCCACCGTTCAATGCCAACTGTTGCTGCTGGTCCGCCAAAATGTTGGATGACGATAACGACGAATCTGATGAAGATGATATGGAAGACGATGTCGATGGTTGTTGTTGCATATGTGTTGTCGAGTTGTCATTGTTGTTATGATTTGATGATGAAGACGACGACGACGAAGAAGAAGAAGCAAAAGCCGAGTTTTGTAAACGCGAAATATGTTCGTCTGCCAAACCGTTGATAAACGATGTTGTAGCGGGCAATGCTGCCACCGCCGCAGCCGCAGCATTTTCCTTTTCTTTCTTCATTTGCATCATCCGTTGCAGTTTACGCCATCGGTTGCGACAATGTAAGCCGGGTCGACCATCAAAGAACTGCGCAATCTTTTGCCACTGCGACCCATACTCTTCGTATTTCTCCATCAGCCGCTGATCTTCGGTGGGCGTCCAGTCCGAGCGATCAATGGTAGGATCGAGACTCTCGCGCCATCGTTTCGCGCACTGGTCATCTGTCCGACCTTCCAACATGTCCGCAATCTTACTCCACTGGTTCGGGAATCGCATGACGCCCTCACGCAGCAACTGGTCCTCTTCATCTGTCCATGCACCTTTGCGAAGCGATGGGTCGAGTGAATGGAACCATCGTTTACGACAGTTTTTGTTGGTCCGGCCAGGCACGCATGCCGCAATCTTGGCCCATTTCTCAGTCTTGTCGCCATACAACTGGACGGCCAGTCGCAACAGATTGTCTTCTTCGGGTGTCCATGGTGCGCGTTCCCGGCTGACTTTGGGTTGTTGCGGATGGATTTGTTGCTGTTGCTGTTGTTGGGTTAGTTTCGGTCGTTTCGGTTGATGTTCCACGTGATCCTGTTGTTGTTGTTGTTGTTGTTGTTGATATTGATGATGGTGGTGAGAAGAAGAAGGTATATCAAGCTCAGAGAGCACAGATGTTCGGGCTAGTGTCACGTTCGGCTGAGTATTAACGACATCGGGATTCAACGGGGGTAATCTCGCAGATAAATCATTTACTGTCATACCAGGCGCGTGCACGATACTGCTCATGTCAACTGGGTGGTATACGTGCTGGACATTAAACGAGTTTGCGAATACCATATCCTGTGATTGAATACGTGAGAATTTGAATGACCATACACACACACACACACACATACATACATACACATACACAATGCATTGCTCTAGAATGAATGGAACAAAAAAAAACAGATACTTACAGATGAGAAGCTTCCAAAATGATGACTAAGATTTTCGGAGCGGGTAGCCATATGAGCATGAGAAGAAGCGTCATGGGAACCAAGTGTGTTCTGATGGTATTGTTGTTGCTGTTGTTCATGACCATGCTGTTGCTGTCGTTGTTGTCGCGAGTCCTGATCGTCGCCTTGTTGATCTTGATCTGACGACTTCATCAATGGGTGCACCTTTGTATTTTTTTTTTTAGAAAACATTAATAAGACATGCCACCGTCAATATCATTGCCCTTCTATCAATATATATTTACAGATAATTGAAGCTGTGGCGACAATTGGCCCGAGTTATGTTGATGCGGGGGCATAAACGTAAAAGTGGGTAATGTTCCTGATAACGATCCCGAGGTGCCGTTTACTATTGATAAAGACGGCGAGTGGTATGTTTGCTGCTGTTCTTGCTGTTGTCGCGGTGAGGATCGACCATTGTGTTCCAACTCTTTAGAGTCCCATCCAGAGTCATGCAAACTCTGAAATGTGTCGTGTGGTGATGACGGTTGTGCATGTTGCTGTTGCTGCTGCTGCTGCTGCTGCCCATACGTGTACAAATGGGAATACTATTGAGTGCCAGAAAAAAAGAGTCAAAAGTCAACCAGTGTGTTCCAAACGGTACAATAACATATACGATTAAAGAAAACAGGTGTTGTTTTCAAGCGAGGGATTAAATGGAGTACACTGATCATGGATTGTCTAGTTTTATTATTCTCTCTCTTTTCGAATGATTGGCGAAAGAACTGTCAAGCACTTTTTTATTTTCTTTTAGCATAAAAAAAAGGGGCCCACTCTTACCATGTTTCGCAAAAAAAAAGAGGACCAGAGTTATTACACGGGGGCGATGAAAAAAGAAATCGAAGCAAATCTTTTTCTCTCTCCACAAAATGCAAGGACGTCACTTGTCAACCGTCGTGATTGGCTCGCCCGGATAAACTAAAATTCTTAATCTTTCAGCTTATCGGGTCAACTGCTTATCTAATGTCGCTATCAATAAACGCTCACGCTTAACGTGGCTCTTTTGCCACCGACCAGAAATTCAAAGGATCAGCCACAACATCCTTTTCATGCGTCGGAAAAGATGTCGTTAGTGGGTCGATATCATGGACAAGTAGGCTTGCCCAAAGTAGATCATCGCCGCTGTTTTTGAGAAAACGCTAACGAAGCATAATATTGTTGAAAACACACATTTCTTCTTTCTGTACAGACAGCTCGGGTCTTTCTTCCAACTTTTCATTGTCACTGTAGAGCGGTGATCGGAATATGTGATCGTGCTTTATGCTAACACTTTGGATAGATCAAACTATGTATGAGATTATTGCTATTTGCGGCTTGATGTCTTCTTTTTATACTTTGCGCGCGTCGTCCTGAGGCTCTCAGCATCCTTGTACGTAGTCACCATCGTGAATTTGTCCTTGACCACTTGGACGTAGCATCCTTTCCAGTCCATTCTGCCTGTCTTCTAGTTTTGGAATGCTTCAGTATACTTGAACAACTCTCGGTGGCCGTCAGTGGTTACATCCTTCCAATGAAGATATTGGATTAATAGAGTGTCTTCGATTGGTGTGGTTTCGCGTATCTCACTGTATTTCCGTTTTTGTTGCCAAAGGTACTCTGTGCCGTCTTCAGAGTATTGTAATGCCTTGGTAGTGGCCCCCTCCAGGATGGATAGCTCTGAATCGAGAGTTTGGCAAAATATTCACTGTGGGTTAATTCTGGTGGATATTGGTGAAATCTGGTAAAATCTAGTGACAACGAGTAGTGGGATTGTTATATATGGTTATATATGGTTATTTCCAGTTTAATTACAGATACCAAAAAACTGCAAGATAACCAAATCAGTCACCCTGGTTATTTCTGGTATTTTTTTGTTAAGTATACTCAACTTAAGCGGGTTTGTCAGCGTGCATTTTCGTGGCATGCTCTTGGAACATTGAACCTTTGCATGATATGCCAAAGGCGCATGTCACGTATGACATTTTCAGGTATGGATGTCGAATTCGAAACATCATAAAAGATGGTATTGTCATTGATATCCTCTGATTCGTTATTGATAGAGCTGTTGTCTACTTCTGCACATAAGTTGTCCATATCATAGGCCAGATCATCGCTAGTGTCGCTTTCGCTGGATGAACCACTATCGTCAAGTAAGCTTATCTGTTCTTCATCGACATCCATATATATTGTTTCGCTACTACTATAAACAGGTTCAGTGTAATGCACAATGTCAGCAATAAAAGCGGTCTGCTGTTGTAAATCATTCAAAGGTTCGCTTGTAGCATTTGGTGGTGTAGAGCTTTATTGTCGGCTATAATTTGTTGGTGGGCTCAAGCAAGTTCGCATATGAGCATAATATTTGTTTTTGGTAAAATTTAGAGTACACTTTGGGCAAATCATGTTGAAAAGTTAAAGAAACAATACCCTTCAATCAGTTTTATTATATTTTTGTTAAGTACGCACGTCATAACTAAATGCGTGTACCTGCATTTGCATACATATTTTAATCAATACATTTCTTTCTCATATTCAACCCGTAAAACCACGATGTACACACAAGACTACGAATTATCCTTAGACGAGCCCATGGTATTTGATGAACTAGACCAGTATTCAGTCTTATGTAGCCGCATAGACGAACTTGATGAACGTCAGCAGCGTATAGAAGTGATCTGCGCTGAGATATCGGAGATCTTGAAATCGAATAACAGCCAGCAGCAGCAACCAGTTGAAGAGACAGCAACTACAGCCAATAGCACGGTCGATTGGATATAGGAGCCCAAGACACATAATATCAAGAAGGAGCATGTCATGCACCTGGTTATACAGCAAGCAGGTGGATTGGAGGGAGCAGCTGCTGAGTTGGCCCATGGATATGCTGACAAAAAGCGTCGTCAAGGAGCCATATCATGATTGAAAGATGAACTTCCGTGCTCCAGAGAAGAGGCAAAACAAGTTCCGTTGAAATCGATCAAGCAATCCTTGGTTGATAAATGCATCAACGAGGTTGAGCAGCTTGCTGTAGAACATGCCACAGTACCATTGGACCGTTGCGTCAACCAGTAAAGTGCTCGTCATTTTGTACGTCAAGCGTGGTGAAACTTTACCAAAAGTGGCGACGATGAAGGCAACTCGCGTAAAGAAACGCCAAGGTAATAAAAAAAAAGTCATAATGATAGTAGTAATCATTATTACTTTGCCTTTTTGTTTTTGCTTAAGACTGGTTTATAAATGTAGCCAACAATACAAAAGACGCCGCCAAAAGAGAAGCAACAAGAAAGAGGCGGCAAGGGACAAAAACGAACAACACCGATTTCACGTGGCCGCAAGTCGAAAACGGCACGGCATTCATAACTGTAAGTGTTTTGATAAGCTGAAGAATGACCAACGATAGCAATAGCAGTTAATTCATTGTCAATACCACATAGATCAAGCACGAATGTATATAGATATAACTTTATATTATATCCGCCTCTCTTGTCCCTCATCCTTAACAGTGCATTATTGTACGATCAATCACACAACAAAAAGAAGGCCTCGCGTTATTGAATATAAACAGTAATAACTAGAAATAAATAGTTACACTATCATAATACCGCTCAGAAGTTAAATAGCATTTCCTGGTTGTTCTTGGTTTCTTTTATTCTGTGAAATCTGGTAATATATGGTTATTTGTATTCCGCTGCTATCTAGTCTTTTATGGTTTTATTTTTTCTGATGGATTCTGGTTGTTCATGTTCCTGGTTTTTGCTGGCGGAATCTGGTTATTTATGGTTCTGCTGGTGAATACTGGTCAATTCTGGTTCTGGTTATTCACCTTATAAAAAACCAGAAATAACCAGAACCAGAAATAACCACAGTCAACATTGACAAGAGGTATCTTGGTCCTGCTCGTTTTGTACGTCGCATCGATAGCAATGATCTCATTGAATCATCGTGCTTTTGCTATGCTCGTTTCATGGGTAAAAAGAGGGCGTCGAGTCTTTTACCTGTGCTGTCTAGCTTATATCTAGTGATAGAGTTGTTACAATGAGGAACTCGAATATCCTACTGAAGCCGCCATAATTATCCTCACCGAATATTTGCGCACGAAAATTGTGTAGATCCCTCATTGTCATAATTGCGCCGTCTTCGTGATTCTGAACTTCTCGATGTATCATGAGGGGCCTGACGAAAATTATCTGTCAATGATAATATTTGCTGCTCGGCATGGAGAGTTGACGTGCGGTGTTGGTGGTAATACTGAGGAGGCTTGTCAAGGGAGTGGTTGTGCTCGTTGTCGTTGCTGATCTTCGTTACTTTCCAGTGCTTATCCTTCTCGCACCACCTTAGGTTCATGATCCATTGGCAGCCGGTCGTTTTCGTCGCTATTTGGCGTCACCGCGTTAATTCAGTTACTCCATGTGTATTGCGATAACTTCCACCATGTACGCACTGGATCGAGATTTTTACGTTCTTCTCACTTCGTTTAGTTGAAACGGCAAAGTTGTATTCTCTGGCTTGCTCGTTGATTGCTTTCACAATTTGCTTATTTGATCCGGTATAAGTAGTGTCAATCAATTGCTCCATAGTGTTGGGATAGTAGGATGATAAACGAACGTAGGTAGAAAGTTGAAGATATAATATTAAAGTATACTGTTTATTGAGGAGCATTTAAATACTTTATTTAAACTACTGCACTTAAACACAGGAATATTATAATATGTATATTAAGGAACAAAATGAAATGAATGAAGATAAATCAGATTATTCATCTGACTCAGAGTAAGTATTTTAATCTAACCATTGATGGCTATGTCGGCCGCTGTAAATCTAGTAGCTATAATGCTGCTAGTAGTTCACAAACGGCTAAGCAACTAATGGCAGGCCTCTAGTGCGATCACAGATTACTAACTCTACTTCACGCAAGCCTACCTGTCCATTATACCAGCCCATAAACCACATCCACTCCCCTCCGACGCATCAAGAAATAAACTTTATGCAAAATGTTTACTGATCCTTTGTGAGCAAGATACAATCATTGTGGGATGAGATAAAGCGTGCTATATCCAATAACGGGTGGTACGCTCTGCCGCTGATAAAGTCATCCTTCGACAGTAAGAAGCGTCGCTCTGCCCAGAAATTGCACCGCACTTCCTTGAGAAAAGGAAAACCTTGAGGTAATGAAGAACGTTCGAGAACGTTACAACCCACTTTGTCAACACAAAAAAAAACAAGAGAGATAGGGGCTTTCTGATGCTTTTCAAATATACAAGCGCACTGCTGAATTATCTGAGACATGTATGCTTCATCTACACTCGATCGTACATTGATAGCAATGGGGGGGGGGGGTAAAGTCCTTGATTCTGTCGAGTCTGCTAAGCGTAAAACGTAGAGGACGTTGCACCGCGTACTGTCTATAGAATCAGATTGTCCGGCAAGATAGGTGTCGTCGGGAGTATCTGTTAAGCTTCTTGCGATCGTATTGATTACATGCTAGTCCTTGAGTACGATTTGCTGCTAATATCTATTCCGGGGCTGTAGCGGCAGGGAACGACAATACTATCCTCGTTCTTATCTGTATGTCTTTCGTAAGAGCACGTTTGCTTTCCTAGTACAGACTTTACGCAAGTTCCTTTTTCACATCGCCGGTGGAAATACATGCCTAAAGTGCCTTCCGGATACCGTAAAAAATGTTTATAATGACGGTGGTGGTACTAGAAACCTATGTGGATAAATAATGTTTAAAATCGATGTTTTACCGATTGATTATGGTCTACGCAAAAGTCCCTTGTGAGTTTTACTGTTACGATTACCGATAGCAAACAAGTATCGCGAAAGAACTTTGGTCACAGAGATTAGTTTAACCTCTGCCACAACCGCAATATCACATCCTTTATCCACAGAAATCAAATGTCACTGCTTGAACCATGCTTAAAAATCATCACTAGTAAACTCTCGGCACTGAGATGAATAATTTTTGAATTTATTGTGCAGTAAGTATATTCGCAAAAGAAACGAGTCGGGTCAATATTAGTGCGTACAAATGCTATAACGTTTTGTTTTGTTTTGCTTATTGAGTGTGACATGTATGTGAGTGCGAGAATGTGTGTGTACAGGATAGTAAATATACATTTTGAGAGAGGATTATTACATAGGATGTGTATATAAGTATAATATGAGGGAAAAAATATTAAAGTACATGAAGAAAAGAGGGTGGATTCGCTCAGAGTCGATAATGGAATGGGGAGGGGGTAATATTGTGTGATTGATGCTAGGTACATATCCGTATTGGAATGAGAATTGTAGAGAGGTGGCAGTATGTAAAACAACGTTGAACTTGCAGTTAAGCCATTAACTAGCCGTAAGTGGTGGCGCTAGCATAAACGAGTTGTATGCACAGATGAATAGGAATAGGGGAGGGGGCTGATACTATTTGCAAGGAAAAAGATATGTTGATGAGTCGTATACAGATGCTACTAACTACTGAAATAAGTGCAGGCCATTAGTATCCACCAAGTCATCTCCAAAGCATAACAGAAAACCCACGTACCATCCAATTAGCTCACATAAACTTTTTGGATTGCAAATTTAGTTGTTCTGCAAATGGCGCATTCTGACAGCTTTTCAGCGCATGCTTTACAATAAGCTGTATAAAAAATGTTCAAAAAGCATTAGCTTCACATCTTTTCCCCCATCCTTGCCCTGGAAATGCAAGCACATCCTCCTTACCCCACTCCGAGAAAACAAAAGAAAACTGTTCACTTACAGCAGTGATAGCAAGGCACCAAAGCAAACTCGATATTTTCCTGAAAGCAAACACGACACTTGAGATCCTTCATACTGAGCTTTTCTTCCTTTTCAGCCATCTCTTGTTTCAGCGACTCGTTCATTGCCAGTATATCATAGAGTATCATCTCCAACTTGATCCTGCGTCGTTGACTCTTTTCACGCAACATGGTCTCTTCCGCCAAAATCTCCTGCACCTGTTGCATTGAAGCCGTAATCTCCTCCTTGTCCGCCAACAGCTTTTCTGCTTTTTGAATCAGTTCCTGCGCATCGACCGCATGCTTCTCTTGTTTGTTAATAAGGTCGGACAACTCCTCCTCTTTGACCTGCTTCGCTGCCCGTTCTTTTTGATTCTCGGCCTCCAAGTCTCGGATCGTTTCTTCCATGCTTGCAATTTGTTGTCTCAGCTCCTCTAGCTTTTCCTCTGTCATTTGCTTCTCCTTGGCCCGCGCTATGTCCGTATTCTTCTTCTTGATGGCTTGGCGCATGTACACCGAGCCGGGTATAAGTAGTCCGTAGACGCCTCGAAGTGCCGTTGTTTCGCGTTGCTGAGGTGATCCGGGTAGTGAGGATGATGCCGATGTGCTTTCGTTATCGTTACCGCCACCGCCGGCTTTTACGCCGTTTAAAGCATCGAGCAATGATGTACCGCTGCGCAAATCATTCGGATCACCCTGTTCTTTGGTGGACGTATGCCACAAGGGCATCTTGGCACCTTGTAGTAACCGAACGAATTCGTCGCTCGCTCCAGTAGAACAGTCTTTACCTTCTTCAGCTTTGGCGCCGCTTCTTCCTGATGATGCCAGTGCGTATATTGGGTTGTCGATTTTGGAGGTTCGTGGGGTGTAGATGCTCGCGTCTTCGTCGTAATTGATGGGGAAAGTGCGTGCGGACGTGGTGCTGGGCGTTGAGGGTATGGATTCGCGTGAAGACGGAAGAAAGGGGGGCATGTCGGCTGAGAAATATGGTTTTGATTGTTGTTGTGATTGCTGTTGATGGTCGTGATCAGAAACGGATGTTGATGAATAGGAAGTAGAGGATAATAAAGGTGACCATGGAGGTGGAACAGGAGAAGAGGGTGATAATATCTGTTGATGATGTTGCCAGGAAGACGACGACGACGATGGTGGTGATGATGGTTGCGCCAATGAAGAATGAGAGTGAGGCAGCGTGTCCGGTATTCTGCAGCGTACTTGATCCGCCCAAGCGAAGAAACCACATCGAAGAGGCGCATCAATGTGATCATAATCTGAACAGACAAAGTAGGATCGATGGTTGTACTTGATGGAACGCAAATCCAATAGGACCGGCTTGTTGCAATAACATCTGGGTGGTGGATAAGGTAACCGTTTGGTATACGTGTTGTTCAGTCGCGTGACAATGGTAAATGTTAGATTGAACGCTGGACACAATAAAAGAGCCGGATCCATCTTATCGATCCTTCGTCCGTCGCGTAAAATCTCGCGATACGCATCCCAAATGTCCTTGTGAGCATGAAATGCGCAAACGGTAACGTTTTTGTTCTTGGTGCTACTACTACTGGTACCACCCAACGCGTGACACTCATAAATGACGCCATCGTGGGGCGTTGTCCGTTGGTGCGCCAGTTCATTGCAAAAACATAACGTTGGATCGGGCAGCGTAGGCTTGTAGCGCAACTGCGAATCATAATTGCTGCTGTTCGCTCGAGAGAATGATGTTGGCGATGTCACAGAAAGTTGGGCAGGCGGCGGCGGCAGCGGCGTAGTGGTAGTGCTGTTCGTCGCGGTGTGTGGGTAGTGACCACTATCGTTGTTGCAAAGGTAAATCCTGTAACTGTGATCTCTTCGCACATTTTCACTCAAGCTTCTCTTAGGCGTTGCGGGACAAGAATGCGAGAACGACGTTGACGTGCGTCGTGATAATGAGCGGGTATCACTACTTTGCACTGGCGCTTTGCTCTCTTCTTGGGCTGCAAAGTCTTGCCATGACAGTACTGAACCAAGGTCTTTTTGTGGTGACGTAGATCGCTGTTGTTGCCCTGATACTGGTTGTTGTTGTTGTTGCTGCTGCTGTACTAATGAATGTTGTGCCATTGACGGTGCTGGCTGCTTTGTGGGCTGTGTTGTTTGCTGTTCTGACTGCGCCAGTTGTTGCTGCTGCTGCTGTTGTAGTTGTCTGTTCTCTTGATTTCTTGTTCGAATTGTCCGAGTTCTGTGCTCTTCAAACTCCTTAGCTGCAAAATTTTGCCACTTGTTGACCGGATTGTCTGGCAAAGATGAATCAGACCTCGACGTGGCCTGTGTCGAAAGGCTCATTTCTCCGAGAGACGTGTAGTGTATAGTATGCCAGCGATCAGTTGAAACTGAAGAAAGTGTTGATAGTATAAAGAGGACTAAAGAAAGAAAATGACTTTTTTGAAAGAGCGCATGCCTTATATGCGCTGCTTGTATTAGGTTTTTTGCTCTCTCTCTCTTTCTTCCTCGCCTCCTGAGCAATCTTTCCTTTATTTAAGCTTCGGGAACTTCTTGGCATGAACTCTTCGCCAGTAGCATCGCCGCCCAGCGGCAAAAAGACTGCTGAAAGCAATATGCTCTCAAGCAGCACAAAACGTACCGAGCGATTGACGTGGACGCCCCATCTTCGAAAGTACATTTCGAACGGATACGCGGAACACCCGGACCTTTATACTGACGACTTTCGTGTTCTCGATGAATTGCGCAACGATTGCATTTACATGGAGGCCAGTGAAAAGGCCTTAAACCGCCTGATAAAGTAAGAAAGCTCACCTTTGTCTTTCTATCTTTTGTCTATCACAAAACAGCTTTGACAAGCCCACATGGATATAGCTCACTGATATTATAAAACCAGATATTATGCACAGCTTGTCTTCATAGGATCAAAATTTCCAATCGATGTACGTATTGCTCTTTGGATTGAACAACAACATCAGGCTTACAAAAGTGTACTCAAGTGTGTATGGGACGGGGTGGGAAAACCATTAGACAGGAGTGGAATTTCCGTGGTATCCAGTCTTTTCGAACGGAGGCAATGCTGGTAATGCTTATTTTCCTATGTTTCCCGGCATTGTTCGTCTCTAATTATAAGGCTTCTTGGCGTCTCGAACTTACACGTACACACAAATGTAGTACCACATCGTAACATGAACTATGAGAAAGCATGTATCCTATATTGCATTGGCGCCACATATACCCAGCTCGGAAATGCCGAGAACCGCTTGACGGCCGAAGGTGTCAAACGTGCATGTAATTACTTTCAGGTACGCACACTCATACAGTGTTATACCAGGCATGGACTAAAATGGCTGAAAGAGGTCGCCGAACTGCAAAGTGATTTACTTGTTGCTGAACATGTTGATACACCCATATCACTATATCATCGCATAGAACGCTGCTGGTTGCTTCAAACATCTACAAGATGTCGTGATACCCGAAATGCGGATACCGCCCACACCAGACATGTCGACAGCAGCACTACAAACATTAATTAACCTGATGCTCGCACAAGCGCAAGAATGTGTATGGCAACGTGCAGCCATGGATCAACTGCGCGACGGCACGATCGCACGCCTGGCGATCAAGATTGCCGAATTCTACGATGCAGCATACGAACTCGCCACCAACTCATCAACACAAAACGTATTCCCGAAACAGTGGCTCACACACATGCAAGTCAAGGCTTTGCACTTTAATGCCGCGTCGCAGTTTCGCAAGGCATGTGAATGTATATCACAAAACAAGTACGGAGAAGAAGTCGCGCGTCTGCAGATTGCCAGCAGCCTTGTGAAACGTGCGTTTGATCTCCTCAAGTCATTCTTTTCTGGATCCCCGTCTATCAGCAGCGCCGTCGTCAGTGATCTTCGCTCGCTCCAACAGATTATTCAGACCAATTTGGCACGTGCGGAAAAGGACAATGATGTGATTTATTTGGAGGCTGTGCCTTCACCGTCGGCTTTACCTGCGATCCAAAAATCAGAAATGGTCAAGCCTGTCGCACCACCAGAAATTTCGGATCCGGTGGCTCTTATGCTGTCAAATGAACGGAGGGCAGATGCTCCTCCGCATCCTGTCATTGGTTTGCCATTGTTTCAAAAGCTCGTGCCTTTCGCCGTGCATCAAGCAGCAAGCGTTTATGTCGATCGCAAGGAGCGGGTTATCAAGGAAGATATCATTGCCCGGTTAGAAGAGCTTTCTGCCGTGTATCATAGGTAACTTCGAAAATAATTGTGGAAAAATAAAGGGGAGAGAGAGATAAAAGGTATACCGCTATTAAAAAGCCGTGGAAATACTAACAGGTATCGCATTTAGTTCTGTACAGTCACTCAATTTATCAGCAACTTTAGCAGGATTCGAACAAACGGCTGGACTTCCAGGGCCATTGCGTAACCAAGCTGCTGAAGTACGGAATGAAGGCGGATCTCAAGTGCTTTATGAAATGTGGGATAAAGTTCAACAGGCATCGAGCAAGAACATGGGGATATTGGAGGACGCATTTAATGCATTAGACGAGGAGCAAGAAAATGATGAATCGTTAAGATCACAATATCGAGAACGTAAGGAAGATAGGAGTGTACACGTTGGATGCGTTTACGATGCAATACACATACTAACGTCTATTGAATGGCGGAACAGGATGGAATCGACCCGAATCTCATGCATTTACTGCACAGTTGGTTTCACAAGGCCAACAACATCGATCTACACTCATGTCGGCACAAAAGGCTGATCAAATTGTGTACGGCAAGCTAGAGACGTGGGCCAAGATAATTGACGTGCTTGCACTTCCCGAACAAGATCTGGAACAATCTGTTCCTGGCGCATACGACGGTGTAGAGGACGAGGCAGCAAGCGGCAAAGAAGCGATCGAACAACTACGAGAATTACTCGACGAAATGGACGACCACTTGATTGCACGACGACAGATCGTGGATCGTGCTCGAAGGATATCCAATGCAGACGACATTTCTCCAGTTTTGTTGAAAAAAGCTGCACAGATCACAGCCAAGTCACCTGTTGTCAAAATCGATCCAGCACAATTTGAGGAGTTATTTGTGGATGAATTGCGTAAATACGACGATACTTTGATGGAAATCGATCGGCAAGATGAACGGCAAAGTCAAGTCTTGCGAGAAATGGCCCGTGTTCATCAAGACTATTCCAAGGCTCGCGAAAATGGATCTGCTACGGCAAAGCGTGAACGTGCATTGCAGAATTTGAGTCAAGCGTATCTAAAGTTCAAAGAAATAATGACAAATTTGCAAGATGGTTTAAAGGTTGGAATATTAGAAAAAGAAAATGTGAAGATAGAAGCGGTCAATTGACATATCCTTACACTAACGGATTCATTATTACTTATTATGCTCTTTAGTTTTACACCGACCATGCTCGAGGATTAGCTGCTTTCCGAGAAAGCTGTCTCAAATATTGCTACCATCGAAATGCACAAGCGGACCAACTCGCAGAGTAAGTTGTCCATTTAGTAAAGATTAGCGGGAGCTACTACTATATGATGAAAGAGTCATATTGACCGTAAGACCATAGGCAATTGTCGTTAAGTTTCTCAAACATGTCTATCAGTGGTCAACATCCGAGTCACCGAGACTCACAACATCCGTCAGATCATGCTGACTGGGCACAATGGAATAGTAGATGATAACAATCACCAACAATGCATTATTCTTCGCTGTAAATTACTCCCTTTTTATTTTAAAATACATCTTAATTAATTAAGCATACAGAGAAACACGTCTCGCCTTTTGTAGTTTTGTAGGATTAAAAGACCACCATATGATACTGTAAAGTCAAAGCTGCTAAGCCTGCACATCAAATTTTGTCATGTACGGCTTCAAGGACATTCTGGATATTCAAGTAGTCGTCTTTGGAGCTAAGCAACGGTTCAGACAGCTATAAGGATCGAGTCAAAGAAATGGTAGATATTATAACTTCATGCATGGCTTGCAATTCATTCTTGACACCACACTTCCTTGCTACAGATCATCGTCTCTGACTATCTAACAACGTCATCCCCCGCGGATGAAGGATTCTTCCCGCTTCAATCCAATAGGAGTAACGGGCACAAGTATGAAAAAAAAAGAATTAGGTTTGTCTTGTTTTATTTTCTAGATGCTGACTTCAACTATAGCGTACCCCAACATTATTGTGTCCATAAAATTAAAACCACCCTCGTTTAAATATTATTCATGGCAATACACCACTTGATGTTCGTAACATGACAGCTAGACAAAGATGACTGTGTCTGGTTCTTGCCTGCTTGTATCAACGCCTAAATGTAGGCATATTAAAATCAGTAAATAATATCCAGAGTTGATATGGCTGGTTTCTGACACCTTTCCGTATCGTTCACCATTTGGTGGAAAGCCACATACAAAGCTATACTCTGCCTTTTTCGCTTTAAAGATATGTAGTATTATATAATGTGCACTAACTAAATCCCTTTGGGCAACAGTTTGTGCTACCGTGCAAATCATTCTTGCGAAAAAACAAGAAGCATTAAATACTCCAAAGGTAAAGGTGTACAGTATGCCCATTATTACATTTTTAAATGCAACCATGTATGCATATAAAAATGCGTTTTTCCTGTAGGACAAGCGTCGTATATCAGCGAGAGTCGTAGCGTCACCACGTCGAAAGTACAAATGCTTCTGTTGCATCTATTTTCCATTTGATGGCGATGTTTTTATATTAAAGTTTGGTAAAAGATTAGCCTTGGTGCTACTGATTACTAAACGAAATCGGCGATAAGATTTGTCCGTTTTTTCTTTTATCATTTTTGATAAGTATTGAAAGTGTTTACATGCTCGCTGTTGCTTATCTATTGCTTGTAGATATGTCCGGAGAATCGTCCGGAAACGCTCGTACACTTCTTTACTACTGATCTCTTCTCGTCCATTCAAGTTCAAAAAAGTAAAGTTGCCTGTCGCACACCTGTTTCGCCAGTACAGTAGCAAATCTCTTTGAACTGTTCTTTTATTTTCTGATCCCACGTTAGGAAAATATATGCCGTGCGAGTTTTCTATTTTTCATGGAGTCCCCCATCCTTTTTCAGGCCAAGAAGAAAAAAGATGTATTTGATTTACGTACATCCATTCTTATCTCCACCGAGTAGGTTTTTTTGCTGAGCATTTTTTGGGACAAGAGCACCGTTACTGTCGTGCGAAATGTATAAATAAAAGGCTGATTTGTTTCATGTCTATCTTCCATTTTGTGGATTGCAGACACAATGACTTCTGATACAAACAATGTAAGAATTTAGAAAAACGGACGGAAGAGTATGATGTCAGCAACTACTAATAAGATCATACCATATTCCTAAAGACCCTCACCGAAGCTCAAAGGGTGGTCTATGCTGAAATTGATCGCATTACTGCTGAACTACGGGAACTCAGTATTGATGTAAGTTACAGTTTTTATTTCTTCTTTCTCGCACACCATTACTGTATACGTACTGATCGATCTTGCTGTATTACATTTGATTTTTGTTTTTTAGTTGCACAAGAACCCTGAAGTTGGCATGAAAGAGCATCATGCTCATGAACTTCTCACGGACTATCTTGAGAAGAACGGTTTCACTGTAACGCGCCACGCGTTTGCTTTGGAAACATCGTTTATGGCTACGTATACTAAAGGATCTGGTTTACGCGTTGGCTTCTGCTCGGAGTATGATGCGCTTCCTGGACTAGGTCATGCCTGTGGACACAATCTTATTGCCATTACCGGCGTAGCGAACGCGATGGCTATGAAGGCCCTGTTGGAAAAGGGAATTGCGTCCGGAACGGTCGTACTTTTTGGCACTCCTAGTGAAGGTAAAATGCTTTAAATCTGCAAAGAAACTGCTTATCATAAACTACGATGACCGTTTTCACTTGACGCATCGTGCACAGTACTTCAAACAATAACATTGATTTTTCGTTTATTTACTTTATGTGTAGAGCCATTGGATGGTAAGATTTTGATGGCAAAAAAGAGAGCGTTCCAAGACCATGTTGATGTTTGCAGTATGCTCCATCCTGGACCTAGCAATATGACATACTGGGCTGCAACTGCTATTCAAGACGTTAAAGTCGAGTTTCGAGGAAAGGTATGTTTTGAGAAGGAGACGCGTAAAGATACGTTAAGCCGGAGGTATTTTTTGCTAATCATAAGGGATGCTGTTTCTTCTGGAATCGGCTATCAGCCAAGTCATGCTGGCGGTGCGCCCTGGAATGGTATGAGCCATAATAATTTTTTTGTTTACCACAGTGTGAGCAAAATCTGACATTGGTATTCAATCGATGGTTGGTACATGATAGGTGTAAACGCGCTGGACGCCATTTGCCAGGCTTGGGTTAGCATTGGTTTGCTTCGCCAGCAGCTGCTTGGAACTGACAGAATTCATGGAATTATTACTGATGGTAAGTGTCAGCCTCACGCTTCTATAATTATACAGCCTAACAACCATTGGTTCATTTGTCTCTCCTATTTCTATGGAATATTATAGGCGGTAAAGCGGTAAGTTAGTAGCAAGAAATGCGCATACCTCATCATCCGTTTCTAACGTTAAACATATATAAATAGCCAAATATCATCCCTGATCGAACGGCAGGATATTTCTATGTCCGTGCAGCGAATACAGACCGTGTTGAAGAGCTGATGGTAAAGGTCGAAAACTGTTTCAAGGCAGCAGCTTTGGCAACTGGTTGTGAAGTGAATATGAAATGGCGCGATGCTGGCATGTGCAAGAGTAAGTCACAAATGGATACTTTAATGTGTACTGTACAACGATAATGCTTCGTTAGCTTTAAGCATATATATCCTACTATTATTATAATTAACACTTTGATCTATCCAACAACATTCATAATAACCTACTTTACATCCTTCCACAATTTAGATATTATACAAAACTCAGTTATGGCAGAATTATATACCAAGTACTTCCAAAATCTCGGTGGCGCACCCATACCTCCTCGTCAAGCTCAGGAGGCGGCACAAATTGGTGGATCTACAGGTTGGTTTTGTATGATTTTGGACTTAATGAGTAAGCCTTCTGATGATGAGCATTTCTTTCTATCTTCGTGTGGAAATTCAAGATTTCGGCAACGTTTCCGTCTTGATGCCAGGAATTCATCCTCTCTTTGATGTGTACACGAATGAATACCCGCACACTCACGGGTTTGTCGAAGCTGCTGGTACCCCTAAAGCACATGAGGGTGCCATGATTGCTAGCAAGTCCCTTGCCATGGTTGGCGCCCATATGCTTCTTGAAAAGGGCTTCTATGAAAAGTCGCTCCAAGAATATCACACTACTGTTCCTGAAGAAAAGAGAACTCAAGAGTAGATGTCTATAAATTTTAACACGATAAACAAAGCTTCTTCACCATCTTTGAAAGTGTTTCGATTTTTATCTGGATCAAATATACATATATTCTTACTACATGTATGCTAGTTTACAGGGCGCTAGAGATATTGTAAGCTAGAGAGGCAATGCCCCGGCAAGCTTATCCGGTTATATTGTAATGTAAGCCTGCTGTTAAGAACCATTTAGATCTTTTTGTAGGTGACCGTGGGCCATTAAGAACCATTTAGACCAGATGATAATGCCACTATGAGGCTGAGTTCATCACTCCCCACAGAAGCTAGACACACATATACTTATTCCGCATATGCCTTCAGTATCGTACGTATGGTTTGGTCACGCAAATGTGTACATAGAGCAATGAAGAACTGCTTCACCAACAATAATGGCAGATCTCTTTTGAAAGAATTTCGCGGAACTTTTTCTGTTTTACATTTTCACGAGTGGAAGTATCTAACAAAAGTATCATTAAGATACCTTGCCATACTACATATACTTGAGCTTAGTTATACTCATTACATATGGCCAACAATAGCACAGCTCTTCATGTCATCTTGCAAAATCTTAATTTGGTACGATTAGCGAGAAGTACCTCGTGTAGGATGGACAAGTAACCCACATGAAGAAGTGCCTGCACTCATCTGCCAAAAAAAGAGAGAACAGTAATTTATTCAAGTACCAGCGACTTGGACAATAGAGCGGATAGGAGGCTATGGTGCTCTATCATCAATGACGCTAGAAGCGATGTTTTGTTCAAGAAAAAAACTACTACAAAAGAGTGTGCTATTAGGATGACTTGGAGTATGTCCTTGGGCAAACCCCATCAACCGCTGTAGTTGCTATTGCCCTATATCATCTCACTTGTCGGTACATAGTAGCAAGCAGCGCAAGAGCACTTTTCTTCGAATAACCCACGAACGCTCTCCACTATATATAAAAACTACGAATCAAATTTTTGGGGGAAGATAAATATTTTATTTCAGAAAGAAAAAGGAAAAACTGTCAAATGAGGAGGGGCATACATATAATATATCGGTACAAACATTGAAGGCATACATCCAAAAAAAAATAAGAAGGGGTTGTTTACAGCATGGTGCGCTTAATTCAGCTCAGGATTTTGTTTCAAAGGAATGGAAAGGGGTATCAAGAAGAGAGAGAGAGAGAGAGAGAAAGAGACCATTTACTAGTCAAAGAAAGAAAAAAGTCGAAAGCCGCTTCTTTCTTATCTAGCAACAGTAATTGGAATCTGCCTCTTCTTTCTTGCAGGGTTACAGAAGAAATGTCAGTAGAGGGGCTTTTTAAACCCGCCAGTTTTTCTCGGGTGGTGGTTTATGAGAATATATCATTGTGGGGGGAGAGGGGGGTGGGTGGTTGTGGGGCAAAAGGTTCGTGACCAAGAAAGAAAAGTAGAAGAGAGAAGATGCAACAGAAATAAGAGTAGAAAAGAAGTAAGAAAAGTACAGGAACAAAATAGGTAGGTAAAATAAAAGTACAGAACAATATACAAGTACAGAGGCAAATATGACAAAAGGACACTTGCCTTTCTTTTCTTCTTTTAATAGGCTTTAAGAAACAGTCGCAGCTGCCTACCTCATCGCTCAAACAGCTCTAGACAAAATAGTAAAGAGCCCTTTCGTCCAACGACTAGCGCTGGCGATTTCTTTTGCGTGTAGACTACAAGAAATAAAAAAGGTAAGAACTGGGACTTCTTTCAAATGACTGTTCGTCCTGCACTACTACACAAGCTCCCGTTTACTTACCTTCATTTGATATCTGGTTTCCGAGTTAATAAGAGAAAAATAAGGGAAGGAATGTTGCGTGCGTGTGGAGATCAAATGGGAACGGACGAACAGATGAGACGAGCTTTTAAAGAAACAAAAGAACCAAGATTACTACGATGAGACATTTCAGGTACCTTTCGAGAAAACGAAAAAAAATAAATAACAAATACGCCCAGTTATATAATATTGCAATGATTCACATACAAACCTTATACAAACACGCTCCAAACATCAGGTACAACGGAGGAAAAGAAGAAGAGAAACTACGATTTTGAAGACGGGCGACGTGTCAGAGATGCACACACTGGCATCACCACTAATAGCACGCGTTTTCGCGTTCAAGTCCGCCATGATGCTTCCTATTACAGTCCACACATCGTATCGTGCATGATGAGCATATATCTCTCTCCCACTTGATGAAAGGATACTCACTAGTAGTGTGCCTTGATTTCATTGTATAGGTACGATCTGACGATCACGACACAGTGTTGTTGTTGCCAGACAACCAAGGCAATGCCTAATGAAATGTAATAAATAAATAATTCGTTTTTTAGTTGCTATGGAAACTGCCATTTTTTGGTAACTTATAGATAGCTATCCTTACCAGCTCTTCTGAATTATAAGCGAATCGACAAGAGTGTGGCAAGCCAGAAAAACAGTCGCTATTTATGAGGAGGAAACACACTGCTGCTATCACTCGTCGTTCGGTCGTTCGCAGTCGCTCTGTTATGGTCACTGTCGTTCTTCTTCCGTATGCTGTACGTCGTCGCGTTCCCCCACCTTCTTTTGCGGATGAGCCGATCGCAATCGAATGCACACACAACGAATAAAAGGTTCGTGAAAGTATATACGGTTTTAAAAAATCAGCCAAGTAAGAGAAGAGGTAAAGGGGAGGAGGGGAAGGGATATATACGGGAGTATCACCACCGGGAGGGTTTTTTTTGTCGACAGCGTGCGAAATCCTTCTTCTTTTATATCTACTCTGAGCAAACCGCGTGGTTTTGTTACTACTGCTATCTATAACCGACTATCAGATAGAGATTAGAGCAATAACGAGAAAAGGCAAAGCTATAGAGAAAAGGGGTGGGGTTTCCATGTCGAATGTGTACATGAACACAAGAGTGCTAAACTTGGGATATATAAGTTGTTGTTGTTTATGCCACGTTTTTTTTTTCTATTATTCTTCGAATCAAACATTCCATTTTTCTTTTAGTGTTGAAATAGGTTTTTTTTCCTGACGATCGAACCTATGACTTTTCTTCTTTTAGTGCACTCGCCAATCATATCATCTGGCGCAAAAAAAAAGTAAAAAAGGGTCGATCTTTCTTCCATTCTATTAAAGATGGTGCGCCATCTTCATTTGCTTCTCTTTGGAAAATCTGTCTCCTCCCAGCCATCTTCGCCCCCCCCAGAAAGTGTTGCATAGCAACAGAGATTACACGTGACAATAAAAGGTGTTGCTAAGTAATAGATATGTTTCCAGTATTAGCTAACTTGTTTATGTTAAAATGCTTTTTTGTTTTTTCTTTCCTTTCTCTCTCCCCCAAGAAAACAACAACAAAAGGCCTATAATCGAATCTTCTTTTTAACAAGTATAGTAGTACCTTTTTCGTACAGCGCTCTCGATAGAAGAAGCTATCGTCATTATTATTTGAGAATTATGTATGAGTTACAACAAGATAGGATGTAGTACTAATAGTAATAGTTAGCTGGGACGCATATAATAACAAAAAAAAAGAGGGAGAGAGAGAACGTCTATCGACGTGTCTCAATATGATGCACGCCTGTCCTTTCGGGGTATATATGTTGTATAATAATGGCGCTGCAATTCCCGCCACAAATGTAACATCAATAAAGGAGTAGAGAAAGAGAGAGAGAGAGCGAGAGGGAGCTCGGAATTAAATCCGATCCTATTTGTTATTACCGATGAGATCTGCCGCCTGCCACAAACCGTTCTTCCAATTCAAACGTATCACCATCATCTCGATAGTGATGATACTGATGATTATGATGAGATGGTGGTGGTGCTATACCGGAACTTCCCAAAGCAGTGGCATACATCGTACTACTAGTATCTTCGAAATCATAATCTTCTTCCTCCTCTTGCTGCTGCTGCATGAGAGGACGCGTGGGAGCGTATTTGTCCGGAATGACGTTCTTCTTGCTGATGAAACGTTTGTTATTGCTGTTACTACTACTATTACTACGGGGTGTCGTTGTCGTAGTAGCCACAGACACGGGCATTGCAATCGCTGTTTCACGTAGCACATGGTCGTCTTGTTTAGTACTATTAGCTGTTACAATGGCTCGCTGTTGTTGCTGCTTCTGCTGGTTACTATTGTCGTCAGTGTTGTTAATAACATCAGCATCATCGTTGTCGTCAACTTCGTCGTCGTCGTCTTGATCAAACTTGTAAAGTCCTTTCACGCCTTCGGTCGATTCATCCTTTTCCAACTCCTGGTCAGTGACGCTTTGAAACTGCAGCTCTTGATGTTGCTTGAGTCGGATCGTAGCCATACGTCGTACCGTTTTACGTCGTGTCATTACTGCACTCGTATGAACCACTTCCTGTTGTTCTTGTTGATGATTGGATCCACAGCTGCTGCTGCTGGTGGTACTCCCATGCTGCTGTTGTGCTGCGCCGTACAATTTAGGCAACAAGTGACGAACGCGCTCATGAACCATAGGAATGGGTAGCTCGCTCAAAAACGATGGCTCACCAAATCGTAGTTGAATGTTATGTTTCAAGTTGAAATGACTATTATTACTATTACTTGTTTTTTGTCGTGATCGTCGCCGCTCAGAAATTCTCTTTTTCTCTTGTCGTTCAGTTGTGTTGCTGTTGTCGTCGTCGTCGCCATGCCGTTGGATATAATACACATGTGGATCGAATGTACGTCGACAATAAAATTTGAACAAAACAGTGAAAACTGGTAGCGGGATCATGGCATAGGCAGGGCCGGTCGCACCTTTAAAGTTCAGTACAAGGATCATAACCACTTGAAACAGGATCGAAGATACAAGTATTCTGTTGACCAGCACGCGCCATATCTGTCCTCCTGTATCGACATCAGTAGTGAATACATACCTAATAAATTTTTGATTTATTACTTACAACCAACATTACTACTACTCACTACGGTAGTATAGTCTGACACAGCATATTCATATGATACGACTAACCCCACCTTCTAATTCTCCTGACAAAATCTTTTTAAGCTTACATTAACAAGTATTTGAACACCATCGTTGCAAGTAAAAAATAAGCCAAGGTAAATGGTAACACAAGCGGGGCGATCACCGAGTATACCAAACCGATCGTGAAAAAGAAGATTAGAATGTTGTAAAATAGTGCATAATCAAATGGCGATGGGCGAGTAAATTCCTATATATACAGTGGTTGGAAAAACAGAAAAAATAAATATTTTGCCCTTCTATCATGACTTATAGGTGCCATATCTATCGTTTACCTGGAGCTGACGAGGACTAGGATTCATAAACAGTTTTCTATTTTGTGGCAGAGTAAATTACGTTAGCACCAACTATGGTTGAAGCTCTATACTTCTTTACAAGTTTTTCCTTATAAAAACGAACCTCAACGTAATTGTAATTAACGCAAATACTTGTGCAAGATCCATGATCACACCAAGGCCTTTCAGGGAAACATAATTAACCCAATAAGTAGAGACATCTACAATGAAAAGAAAAGTTATCATTTTTAAGCAAGTTTATCTTTACTATAGCACGCTTCTTCTATCGCAATCCATAATATTACTTTACCACTTATATTCTTAGCCACTTGGGTCAGATTTTTGGCCATTGTGGTAAAAAACATCGCAGGAGTGAGCTGCTTGGTACCCTGGACCGCACTATGGATCTGAGCATACATGGCCAACAACGTGGAAGCAATAGTAAATACAAGGAGATGGTTGACAATGAAAAATATATACAATTTCGAAAGCACTTGACGATCCACGCTCGTTTGCGTCAAGTAACCTTGTTGCTGAGACAACAACCGCAAAATCTTGGGGAGAATGAAAAAGAACAAGGCCATGATGATGGGAGAAAACCATGCTGCGAGTAACGAGACAAACGTAGAATGTTCCTTGACATATTGGTTGCCGTCGGGGAAGATCCGAGCAATATCTTTAACGTTGGTCGATGCCGACAATAAGCTGGACGGGATGAAGAACAAGAATACAAAGCCGTAAAAGATGACGCCGCCGACTAGGCGTTTGCTACGACGTAGGTGAGGGTTCTTGGATAGATTGTTCCAGAGAATGTCTCTAGGCTGTGGCGCAAGCAGGATACGTGGATTATGGTGTGGGGTTACTACTGAAGCACCAGAAGTTATGATGGATTTTAGTGTGAATGCAGTCATTGCTTGAGCCGCCATATGGGCATGGAAAGGTTGTTCGAAAGATATCCATCCGTAGCTGGTCGGTTTGTTCGACGACATGTTGCTTCGAAGTATATTAATCTCTTTACTCAGTGTTTGGATGCGTTCGGTGTAGTATGCAATGGCATCTACTTTACGACCGCCACAACAACCAAAGAAACGGCCGTTGATGCGGATCATAGGGCGTTTTTCTGAATCGTACTTTTCGTCGTCGTTGTGCTCTAATGAGACAATGATGGTTTTTTTAGTCTATACAAAGCCCACTTCCCCTGCATATGCTGCACCTTTCGAAAAAGGGGGGAAAAAGAAAAATAGCAGCAGCTGTTGACTTGATAAAATACCTTTGAGATGTTTCGACAATGTATTTTCCAGGTTACGAACAGCCGATTCATGCTCGTCAACAAACTTGGCCAACTGATCGTTTCTTCGACCAATCCGAACTTCTTGTGGTGGGAATTTGAGCTGAGCGATACTACGTTTAACCCAAACACTCAATGCCTCATCGGACTGCAATGCAGTGGGCACGTCATATACAAGCAGGGTTCTGCTATGCACAGACCGTTCATACTCGTCGCTGTCAAAGTAGTCGCGTCTGAGTTTTACGTATTCACGGTAGTTGTACAACAGACCTTGACAGATGAAAAATGAAACGAGCCACGAGCCGACAGAATGGGCCCAGTACCAGCCCAGGTTGCCGTCCGAATGGAATTTGCCGTCGTAATAGTTGATGGTTGAAATGGATAAGAAATCAACGCCGGTTGAAGGAGGCCATTCTCTAAACAATGTTATTTCGTGCCACGCCGTCAATAAATAGTAACAATAAGAATTTACGAAAAGGAGAACAGTTATTATGCGGGGAGAGGAGAGGTAGGTAAAGGAACAAGATCATCGCTCTTTAATCTTAATGTTTACTACCGAAAACCATTGTGCAAAAAAAATGAAAACAATGGGAGTGGTGTTGATGGTGTCCTTCCTTCTCCCCAGAATGACAGAAGACTTACCCCGTATACGAAGTGGCAACAATGTTTATGACCATGATACATAAGCCGAGAGCAGTCATCTTGTACAGCATTTTTCGCAACATGCGCATAAACCGGATAAACATGACAGCATCGTATCCGATCATTGTGATTAGGGTGGTTTCGTCGGTATGCATCACAGGTCTGAACCAAGAAAAGATTCCATTCGGTATAGCAGGTGGCTGCGCACTAAATAAACACAATTCCATAATTAGCTTTTATCGTTTTTAGCCTCTTGTCTGTTATGAAAGGTTCCTCATTTACGTTTTTTTGGCATATTTGTATCGTGGCGCGTAAACAACTAAATAATTAATTTAAACGTTTAGCTCCACGGTCTAATTGCTTTCATGTTTGTCAATAGTAGATAAAGAAGAAATAGATACTTTACGAGAATGATTGGGACGTAAAATACTAAAGAGCATGAATATGCCAAATGCAATACCGAAATTGATGGCCAAAGTGGTCGCCATACCCTTGAGGGACATTTTACTGTCCTCTGAGAGATACTTGTCCAACTCGCTCAACGTATCCATGTTCGCTCTTTATATTGTCTGTTTTTTTTTCTCTTCTCTATCGTTGGCGTCGTCGTAGTATTTCCATGAAAGAAAGGTTTAAAAAAAAAGAAAAAAAAAGAATTTTCCAGAGAAATAGCTAAAAAGTGGGGAGAAGAAGAAAGAGGACAAGAAAAAAGGGGGTAGTGTGTGTTGGTCGTGTTGATGATGGTGTTGATGTGAAAAGAGCCGAATGAATTTAGGGCACGAAAAGGAAAAAATGGAGCACGCAAGGTCGCTCTCTTTAGTGCATTGTGTAACCCAGCTCAAATGCAATATGAAAAAAGACAGCAGCAGCTTTCCAGGATCGATGTGATATGTTTTGGCAGTTTTATTTGGTACTTGCGGATCCTTGGGTCATGACGCTCTTAGATCCGTCAATATGCAAACAAAGTAAAATGAAGTACAAATGTGTATTTTTATTTCTGATCCACTATCAAATCAAATTAAATTAATATGTTGAATCGGGGAAGTGTCAAAATATTCGCTCAGTTGTTACGAAAGAGAAAAACATTCAACAAATCGAATTTCCTATTCAGGCACTTATTTGTCCACCGAGTTTCGGTACCTTAAAGCGAAGATAAAAATTCTGTGTAACATTTCGGGTTGCTGGAAGCAAATGCGAAATCAAATCCGCACATGCAGTGACAAAAACATCATCCATCCGCATGCTGTGCCTTAGTACCTACCTGCATACCTATAGTATCATCTGTTGATACGATATGCCTACTTTGCTACTACGCAACACTAAAATTGTTGTTTATGGCAACAAATTTCACTCCGGAGCATATATTTAACCGTATCTAAGGTTTTCAGGTGCGAGGGTGGGAGAAAGAAAAGATAAGCTTCAAAATTTACATGTACATGCATCGAGAAAGTGACTGCACATTTCTATATTGTCAGATTATGTATTTTAAGGCACTAGTAGCACTAGTCTTTTCTTCCTCTTTCTTCGTTCTCATATTATTTTTGGGCTTGCCGGCTGTCGTTCGTTTATTTTGGTTATCGGTAGCAGCAGCAGTAGTAGTAGTAGTGCTTACTCATGGATCAAAATAAGAACAACGAGGAAACCACTCCTCTCTTGCACAACAACAGCAATCTTTCACCTCATAATTATAAATCCTCTTCAACTGCCACTGGCTCATCAACTGACGACAATGACGACCGCATTACCATTTTAACATCCAACCCACCGTCGGTTGCTGGTAGCAAACACAGCCGTCGCAGTAGTAGCAGCAGCAGCAGCAGCGGCAGCAGCAACGAGGATACGTCCGCTTCCCCGGAGGACGATATTGTGGCAAAAAGATTAAACGGTGCATCCATCGTCACGGTGCTTGCTTCGTAATTATTGCATTACACATGACTTCTTGCTATTATCATGGTACTATCGGGCTCCTACTAATCTTTTCCATGTACTTTCCTCGCCTGGTCATTCGGAAATAATGTATGGGACTCATTAGACTTTACGTCGCCGTATCTTTGGCTTCATTGGACGCATCCATCGTTGCAACCGTTTATGCTCAAATTGGTACTGAGTTTAAAAGGTAAAATAGGGTCAAAAAGAAGGGCTGCATATAAGCAGCGGCAAATAGTACTAGTGGCGTTTTTTAAATGATGTGCATTTGGTTATGAGGATATTGGTCTGTGGAGTATAGCGATATGATTATTAATCCAGCCAAAATCAATGATAGATCGAACGAGATTATTTGGGTAGCCACGTCGTATATGCTCAGTTTTACTGCATTGCAACCTCTTTGTAAGTCTCTTTCTTCATGTTCCTGTGTGCTTGTGTTTGTGTTTATGTTCCACAGAGCCTATCAATTTTGTGCAGCGCACTGACTTTTAAAACCCTAATTTTCTTTTCAGATGGAAGGTAAAGTTTACCGATGCTCGGATTAGAAAAAGAAGATAAGTATTCTCAAAGAGGCCCCAACTAAAAATTACTCGCCTTTCTTTTTTTTGTGAACATGTAAAGAATCTCCGATGTGTTCGGACGAAAGTCAGCCTTGTTGTTTGCTACGATTGTATTCTTTATTGGATCCTTACTATGTGGTGCTGCACCGAATATGTGGTCCTTGGTCGCCGCCCGTGCTGTTGCTGGTTTGGGTGGCGGTGGAATTAATACCCTTACCACTGTCATCGTAAGCGACTTGGTCCCATTGCGTCAACGTGGTACTTATCAAGGTTATGGTAACATGGCATATGGTGTAAGTATAATAAGGAAGGGAATGATATTAGGGTGTTGAATGCTGTGTGCTGATACACTTATCCAATTTCATCCGTGAGTAACATGCTACTTTATATTAGTTGGGATCTGTTATTGGAGGACCGTTAGGTGGTTTCATTACGGATAGTGTTGGCTGGAGATACTGTTTCTACATCAACCTGCCGATTCTCTTAATCACTATCTATACTGCATCCTGTATCTTGACCAACTACAACTTGAACGAACGCAAGGACAACTCCACGACATTTGAACGTCTCAAACAGATTGATTACTTGGGCGCCATTTCAATCGTTTCTGCTGTCGTTGCATTCTTATTGGCCACATCGATGGGTGGTAACCTGCGTTCTTGGACGGATCCTTTGGTGATCGGATGTCTTTGTGCATCGGTTGTATTGGCTGTCGTCTTTTGTGTGATCGAGGCCAATGTGGCTCGTAACCCGTTGATGCCATGGCACATTGTTACCTCCCAAACTCCCCTTGCCTGTTCCTTGACTAACTTTTGGGTGCTCATGTGCACCACTGCTACCATATATATCACTCCCTTGTATTTTCAGGTAAGAAGCCATATCGATGCCTTGACCTTTTCGGGATGTAATCTCATACTCAGAATGTGTTTGTTCTTGTATAGGGCTTATTGGGTGAAACTCCCACAGCATCCGGCATCTACTTTTTACCAAAGATTGCAAGTGTCTCGATTGGATCTGTCTTGTCTGGTATATACATGTCGCGTACGGGCGAGTACAAGAATATTACCGTTTCATTTACGTTCATACTCTTGCTTGCCATGATGGGTTATTCGACGTGGACAAGAGAAACACCCATGTACATTATTATGCCATGCTTGCTGATGGACGGTTTCAGTATGGGTGTTATTATTACGACCACTTTGATCGCAATGTTGTCATGTGTGGGAGCGGCAGGTAAAACTATCTCTCTCTCTTTTGCTATGTGATTATGTTCTTGTGATGTATACGATCCGCTGACATTTTGTATTTTCGATGGCTTTGAATTTAAACAATACAGAGATGGCCACTATCACGAGTATGTCATATCTTTTCCGTTCTGCTGGAGGCGTTATTGGTATTTCTGCTACTACGGCCATCTTCCAAGCTGTGGTCAAGACTAGCTTGTCCGAACAGATCACTGGTCCTGATGCACAAAAGGTATAGTAATCTTTATGAAATCACTGCTTATCACCACCACCATCACGCGTGGACATTTATGACATCGTTTTTGAGAATAATACGGGCGAAGAGGAATGCATGAGAGGGAAAAGCAGGAGAGGGGGAAGGAGAGTGCTATGAAGAAAAGGGACAGGGCTTATGACAACGTAGAAGGAGTAAATGTCACATATACCAAGGAAAAGGGGCTAATGGATGAAGTCAAGGGATAGATAGAAGAGAGTAGCAGAGAAACAAAAATAGAATTTGGAAGGAAAAGAAAAGAGTATGGATTCGATCGGGTTTCAAGGAATTAATATAGTCATTGGTAAACGAAAAGAGTCGAACTAACGAATTGCTCTTATGATAGTATATCGACATTGCTCGACAGTCAATGACCGAAATCCGAGAACTGCTGCCAGACGATGTTTTGGAAGCTGTTCTTGATATTTACGAAGTTGCAATTCGCTATGCATTCCTATCAACCGTGGTGATGGCAACGCTAGCTTTGATTTGTACCTTCTTTATCCAACGTCACGAACTTCAAACCACTGTTCGAAAGTAGTATGTAGTTAAAAAAGAAAACGATCATCACGATGGATTAAGGAATGGATATATTGTACATGTCCGCTCTTTAATAATTTTTAGTATTGCTACTTATATTTCCCTGTTGTCATATCATTATATATCACCCAAAAAAATAACACGAATAGAATCCAATCATACCTTTTGCTCTTCCTTTATACTCTTGAAGTAGCAACGACGAGATGAAAAAATTCATTTGATGTATAAAGTCTCTATCACAAAGAAGTGGTAGTCCAAGATCCATCATGTCAGATATTCACCATGACTGCTACACAACAAAGTATAGGACAAAGATCATATCAACAAGCTCTATTGTGAACATGTCAAGTCAGATCGGTTGTCGAGAGAAAAAGCATGTACCAGTTTTTTCTGTAGTCCTTGTCCCAAACCCATATCCCCCATCAATGAATAAACTTACGCACATGAATACTTGATCAATAAAACGTCGATAATTATGTTTCACTGGGATCTCTTGAATGTTATACTACCATGCTTGGCAATATGCTACCCGGTACCACGCTAGTAGAAAGCCTCTCTCGTGGTAAATATCGTTGCTGACACTACAGCTTTGGATTCGATGCTGATAGTACTGTAGTATATGTATGTCGACCAGTTCAGTTTACCTTACATCGTTACATCGATCCAACTGTGTTTTTGTTCAAGGTTTCCATGTCGTCATTTTCTATGTTACTGTCACGCTCGTTTAGGGGTCGCAATCTGACCCGCAGGTCAAAACCGACCCGCGGGTTGAGGACGGGTCAACGGGTCGGGTTGATGCTTTTCTGACCCGCGGGTCAACCCGTCTAACCCTTGACCCGACCCGTTGACCCGTTGTGACCCGTGTATACATATGATATCTATGAGGTACTCGTATTCAAGTAGTCAATCTTCTTGTTGGGAAGCATCAATATATTAAAAGATGTAGTTGTCAATATGTCTGCTATAGAACTGTAACATAAAACGTACTTATATTCTTTTTCATTGTGGGATCATATTTTATATTCAAAAGTGTAAGATAAGTAAGCTATAAGCAATATATGTAATAGTAGTAAAGAAGTAGCAAAGTAAAGAAGTAGCAATAGTACAATGAGAATAGACAATAGAGAGTGGCAGTGAGAGACGAGATTTGACAAGAGACGTAGAAGGAATTAAGAAAAGAAAAATGAACGAAGAAGGAAGAAATGAAAAGAAAAGGGAAAAGGGAAAAGGATTAGGGGCATTTAAAGGAAGTCGATTTTTAACCACACTTTAACCATTATGCTTTCTTTAATGCATGTGAGCGCAAACGATTTCTTTTGTTATGGCACAAACCCCTTTACCTTTAAGAATAATCACACAAAACGTAGATATTGCTAGCACTGCTAGGAATTTGCGTGCCATCATCTTAGAGAGCTGTGTATTCATGTAGTTTTGCACTTCCAGTGCTCAAGCTCAGGTTGATTGACACCTCCTTTGTCACCAAATCAAAATCAGTAGTGACCCGTCAACCCAAGTTTTGACCCGTCGGGTTGAACGGGTCGGGTTGGGTCAGTGCTTTCTTGACCCATAGGTCAACAGGTCAGACCCTTGACCCGACCCGACCCTTCCAATTGCGACCCCTACGCTCGCTTATAGGTTGATTCGACTTGCAAGAAAGAGAAACAAAGACCTTATCAACTAATGACCGCTCTTGAAGACGACCAACCATGTGCTGCATCAGCCGCAGCCGGTCTCGTGTTGCTTTATTGCCAGGAGACTTTCGGCAGTACCCCACTATTTCATATTTTTCGTGCTCCATAAGTCTAATCGAACTTTGGTAGTGCTGCAACGCCGTGGTGATCTTTTCAACGATTGTTTCTGATATACAATATTAGTTTAGATCCACTTTCTGCTAAAAAAAACATAGCTTACCCATAAAGCTTTCTTTTAAAACATATAGCGGTCGAACGCATGCGTCACTAGATCTTTTACGCTTTCAGTTGACTTTGATGAGATGGATTTTTTCGGTAGAGCACCATTTGCCAAACCCTACCGTGTTTTTGTCATCGAACATGACTGTGTGTCGACAGGCCACTTCTAAGATCATATCGTTTGAGTATTCGCGATACTCATATACTACATCGGCGTCTGGTTGATAAATAAAATACTCAGTATAGTTGATAAAATTATAATAATTTTATCCTCCAAGAATAATTAAAAAAATTTCTTTCTTCTTTTTTTCCTTCTGGTTATATATATTTAGAAAGATTCTAATCTTTAAAATATATATAAATAAAAAGTAAAATGTATCATTTTACTGTTTATTGAAGAAATGGGGTTCCATTACTATTTCTTCTAGGGTCAAAGACCCATTTGGTAATATATAATATTATAATAAATAAACATCAGCTCGCTACCGCAAGCTTTTAACACCTTTAGGTGTGATGTTTATTATATTTAATATTATATTATGATACATCAAGAATTATTTTTTTTTAATTATATTTATTATTATAATACAAGGAAGGCATAATACAAAGGATTTGTATTACCTTCCTGACAAAAAGAAAAAATGACATACTCGGGGCATATTATAATTGAAATATCAATTATAAATATAATAGCCCCGTTTATTAATTTTGATAACTGATTTATTTAAGTTGTGAGTTTGGTAATTATTTTCCAAAGATTTATTTCACCTGCATTACAAATAAAAAGTTTTTTTATTTTGTTTTTTTAATTTTTATTAATATCATTTTTATTCCTTTCTATTATTTTTATTGTATTTTTGTTTTTTTTGTTTTTTTTTCTTGGGATATGATTAGGATTATGTTTTGTGCATACAAATTTCTTTTTATCACCATTTTCGGTTATTTTTTTGTGACACATATATCCTTGTTTTTTTCCTCTTTTATGTATATATGTGCATATATTACTACTACTATTTTCATACCAAAAGTAATTATTATTAACTTTTTCCATGTTTTCTTTTATAATTTTATCAAATAATTTCTTTTTATTTTTGGGGTCAGATAATATTTCATTTTCAAAATATTTTTTTTATACCTCATACATAATATTTTCAAAAGATTATATTAAAGATGACTTATATATAAGAATATCTTTATTGAAGAGAACCATTTTTCAAAAAACTTCCAAATTTATATTTTTTTAAAAATCTTCTGAAGTTTATCTTTTTTATAAAATAAAAAATACGATTTTTATTTTATTTTTAAGTTGATATAAATTTTTTTAATTATTACTTTTTTCATAATTTTTAATATAACAACCAGTCTCCATCGTTGTAGGGATTGTACGACAGAAATACTTCGTTCAAGGAGTAGACGACCTATGGGGTTGAGCTTATATCAAACGGTTCATTAGTAAGTTGTAATACTGTAGATAAAGTATCATTGAAAGGTTCTATTATTTACTCAGTCTTCTGATTTTTTCGGTCACACTTGCTTGCTCATCGTTGAAAGTTTGCTCTTCTAGTGGTTGCGGTGGTTTTGTAGGGCTTGACAAATATCGGTGGTATATGAACGGATTACTGTGGATGTTGGGGATGTAAAGCAGGAACGGCTCGGTAGGATCTTTCATGAAGCAAATGTCGACATCGCCGAAGCCGTCTATCTTGTCCAAAAGCTTCTTTTCGTTCTCCAGGTTATATTCTTACTGAAAGAACATGCAGGCTGCTTGGCCTCTAGTCACGTTCATACTGTAACCTTGCAACAAGCTTAGAAAAAACCTTGGAAACAGCCTTGGAACAACCTTGGATAAACCGTGAAACAACCTTGATGTCCTACTA
Organism: Zychaea mexicana; assembly: GCF_025766255.1. Taxonomy (NCBI): domain Eukaryota; kingdom Fungi; phylum Mucoromycota; class Mucoromycetes; order Mucorales; family Lichtheimiaceae; genus Zychaea; species Zychaea mexicana. Next base: position 27,152 of record NW_026516752.1, on the reverse strand, counting down.
TTAGTTGTATAACCAATTATAACCTACTAGCACTGTAATATAGATAATAAAATTGCTATGATCGGTATAACTATCAGTAGCCGAATTAATTATTGATTTACAATAAATTGAATTTTTTTATTTATATTGGTAGCCTCCCACGAGAAAAAAAAAGAGCGATTGTTTAAAGCATATAACAACAAATAAAAATGAACACAACACAACACACTGAACAACTTGATATTGAAATTAAAAACTTAACTGATAATAAATGGACTTTTCTTAATAAATCTTATCCTGAAATGCAACATAGATTTAATCATAGAACAGCTATTGAAGATATGAAGAATAATACAATAAATGATATAAAGGATGTATTACTTAATAGATTTGGATTTATACCTATATTTTATTTTCTTACTGTTTTATATAGAAATATTGAATATCCAGGGCCATACTGCGAGATTGAAAAAGGACTTGCATTCATATGGTATCAGGTATATCAGGAAAGGATATGCATACTGTTATGCCATATGCAACATTTTATGATATATATAAGCGGTTCTGGATTACTAACTATAATGAATTGAATAAAAAGGTAAAACAAGATCTAGATAGTATGTTCTCATCACCACGTATCGCATTTTATCAGCAATAATAAACAATCCAGATGGTTTTAAGAATGTTACACTATTTATTGATGGACATGATAGTAAAATAAAGTATTATAAACCAAATGAGTCACATTCACAGTTATATTCATATAAATTAAAAGGGCCAGCTGTACGTACACAAGTTATACAGGATATGAATGAAATAATTACACATGTTTCAGTATCTGAAAAAATGTGCTATCGGAAATGATGGTACTATGTTTATTAATATGAGACTATATAAAAAAATAAGTGAGGCAGATTGTTTAGGAATGGATGGTGGATATAACTTATTTATACAAAAGTTTAAAGATAATGCGACAGATGCTGGATATAGTTTTTATGACCGTAATTTTTTACATCCCATAAGAAAAGAACCAGGACAAAAGTTAACAATCAATGAGACATACTTTAATAACAAGTTTGGATCATTTCGTTCAGCAATAGAAGCACAGTTCTCTATGTTAGGCTCTAAATTTGAACGATTTAATAATAATCGTGCAGCATTGCAAATAACCGATATAAGATATTATAATATTCAGTTTTGTGTTGCTTGTATTTTTACTAATATATGGCGATTTGTAAATAAGTATAATATAGAGGTACAACCACATCATAAATTATAGTATGGAAAAGATTTTGAATTCCCAAGTAAGAAAAACAAACTTGACTTAGTATTTTCAAATGAGCAAAAAGTAAATACTGAATATAACGAAATGGTTGACATGCAGCAGAAATTTCTACAGCTTAACATTAATCAATCAATAGATATGGCTATAGATAGTGAGGACGAAACTGAAAATAATACATCTAAACGCAAGAGAAAAAATCAAAGAGGACAGAGAAATATAGAACATAGTAATTCATATAAAATTGAGAAGATTGTAGGACATGTGTATACTGATAATAAGTACATATTTGAGGTTAAGTGGGTTGGATATAGTGTAAAGGATAATAGTTGGTTAACAGTTGATAAGTTTAACTCCCAGGAAATGCTACATGAATATATGGCCACACATGGTATTCAGCTCTAAATTAATTTCTTACTTATTTACTTATTAAAAAATTTCATATTGAAACTGACTGCATCAACCTTTCGTTTACTTGCCCAATTATATTTATGTTTTATGCATTCATTAGTTATACTTGTACTTATATTAGTATCTATTGATTTATTTTTGACGTCAGTTTCTCTTGTTATATCTATATCATCTATTATAGCCTGTTTTATATCCTTATGCTTTTTAAAATATTCTTTTGGCTGTATTTCTTCTACTATTTGCTTGTTTCTCTGTTTATTTTTAATGTGTCTTTTTTTCTTTTTACGTTTTGGTATATTATTTGGTATGTTGCAGTCACTGCTTTTCTCTGATTCAGATGTACTTACATCTATGTATTTATGTTTCTCTATATCTTCTGGTAGGTTTTCCCAATCAGTAGTATCATTTACAACATCATCACATTTTATATCATTAAACACATCTTCCCAATGCCTACAATCTACTGATGATGGTACCTTTATAGTTGACCATCCTCTATTTATTGAGGCGGTTTATGTTGTTTATTGTTCTGTGTATTATTACTATTATGTTTTTCTTCTTGTTCCTTCATATATTCTTCTGTGTCAGCTAATTCTTGTAGTTCCTCTACTGTTTTATCCATCGGTGTATATTTTTTAAAATCATCCTGACCACTATTATGTGCATAACGGATAAATGTATGCTGATCTTGGTATTCGTTTTCGAATTCACCTTTGTATAAGTCCTCATACTTATCCATGTTTTCATAATACATGAATTTATTTCCATAATCCTTCACCTTCATTGTGTATGGATTCCATATTATATGACCTTTACGGTTCTTATCAACATAGATAATATATAAACGATTGAGCGTTGGCTCTAACTCATATACTGATTTGTTTTTGTATAACATGTGCGGCATATAGTTACTATTCAGTATTATTGGCATATTCTTCTTTTTAGTTATTGACTTTGTGAATTTGCCATTAAGTTTTAACCGTGTTCCTTCTAACATTTGGTTTAAAAATGTTAATTTGAAATCAGAACCTGTTTCTTCATTATATATAAATTCATAATCATCATCCTTATAATCTGACCAATCATTTTCTTTATTCATTAGATATGCTCGATGGCCACCTTGTTCTAATACATCAATGTTATATGTCTTACCTATATTTGATGGACCTACAATCTAGTATTGTGGTATCTTATTTTTACCACCAAACATTGTTTCAATCCCAAACATAGACCACATATGTAATTTATTTCCAGGGTTATTTTCCATATCGGCATCATGAAAGTAAGAATTTAAATTTGATTTTACAGTATCATATTTAAATAGCAATTCTGGATATATTCCGGTAGCCTTCTGCATATTAAGCTGCTTTGTAATTAATTGATATCCAAGTAACTGTTGGTGCATTTTTCTGGTCTTAACTTCTTAACTTCATAATTCGGATCCATATTATAACAAATATAATCTTTTCCTTTCATACAGTAGCTAATGGACTTTTGTGGATTACCACCTGGTTTAATATTTGGAGTAACACCATTGATAGTAAAGAATTTACGTGCTGTTTTTGTGTCGAACCGCTCATTCATTTGTATCCATATATGAACATGTTTCTCACCAGTTTCTGGTGCAATTTCATCACATGCAATTGCCTTTTCAATTCGATAACCAATACGTTCATGTTTTATAAACCATTCCATGATTTGTTCTTTTGTTAAATGGAAGTCCTTACAAATATATGTGAACAGCCCTTTAGTGTTTTGGAATCGGAATTATTTGCCACCCTGTGAGGAATCTGCACCAGAGGTGTTACCCTCTAACATTGCATCGGAAAATCGAGGATTTGAGGATTTGAGGAATTTTGCAAAAGCCCTAATCCATCCCATTATTGCAGTATGGTTCTCGTCCCTTACTTCCTTTGTTATATTAGCCTTTTTGAGGTCCTTTTCGAGTTCGACCCTTAGTTGGTCAGCAATTGTTTTTTCACTAACATCTTGATGATGTTTAGCAAGATGCTTTGCTCTTTCTATTAAGAGCGTCAATGTTATTCCTAAAATAGGAATAAATTCAGCCATAATGGCAATAAATGTGAGGAGGTTCATTTGGTCCATGTTGTGTTTTCGTTGGGGTAGTTTTGTTGGAGTGCTAAAAAAAATATAATAAATCTATTTTGCTTTATATTCTGTGGTGTTATTTTTATATTAAAAAAAAATTCAATTTTTATTTTTTTCAAAAATTTAAATGTATGCATGCCAAGACATTCATGCATGAATTATTTCAATAAAAATTAATTTGGCTATCCTGATATATCTTAACTAATAAGTCATCTAGGGTTACTAGATCGCATTAAAATTATCATAACTATGGCCAGTCCCCCTTGAAGAAATGGATTCCTTGGGTCGAACACCATTTGCCAAACCCTACCGCGTTTTTGTTATCGAACATGGCTGTGTGTCGATGGGCCACTTCTAAGATCATATCATTTGAGTACTTGCGATACTCATATACTACATCGTTGTAGGGATTGTACGACAGAAATACTTCGTTCAAGAAGTGGACGACCTGTGGGGTTGAGCCTATATCAAACGGTTCATTAGTAAGTTGTAATACCATAGATAAAGTATCATTGAAAGGCTCTATTATTTACTCAGTCTTCTGATTTTTTCGGTCACACTCGCTTACTCATCGTTGAAAGTTTGCTCTTTTAGTGGTTGCGGTGGTTTTGTAGGGCTTGACAAATATCAGTGGTATATGAACGGATTACTGTGGATTTTGGGGATGTAAAGCAGGAACGGCTCGGTAGGATCTTTCATGAAGCAAATGTCGACATCGCCAATGCTGTCTATCTTGTCCAAAAGCTTCTTTTCGTTCTCCAGGTTATATTCTTGCTGAAAGAACATGCAGGCTGCTTGGCCTCTAGTCACGTTCATACTATAACCTTGCAACAAGCTTAGAAAAAACCTTGGAAACAGCCTTGGAACAACCTTGGACAAACTGTGGAACAACCTTGGAACCACTCTGGCACACCGTGGAATAAATACTCCGCCTACCCGGGCACAACCCTGGAACAGATACTCCGCCTTGGCTCAAAAAAAACATGGATAGCCGTTATTAGCAAAAGTGTACTCACTTGCAGTTTTTCTTTTGTTATCAGATGGATCGGTTTGACTCTATATTACCCAGATAACACATCTCTATAGCAACACCAGCGATGACACCAACAACCACAACAACAAGATGTAGGCATCTTTCTCTATTGAACTGTTTTTTGTTTTCCCTAGGCTTACAACCACTGCGATGAAGAACGAGCGACTTATGCGTGATTACCATCTGATTGACTATACCATGGGTGTCATGTCATTCTAGGGCGCTTTTTTGGTGCGTCGCCGTAAGAGACCGACTATCTTAGACTAAGTTGTGTTTATTTTTTATCCATCCTAAAAGTATGAGGGCGCAAGTATGTAATTGAAGACTATACTATGATAATGTGTCTGTTTTCAAGATGATGGCATTATTGAAGGAAGGCGAAGATCAAGATGCTGTCCTAAGGTTGGGGAGCAAAAGCAGCTATTTAAAAGGTGGATCTATATATTACTTTTGTCACCTTGGTGGAACAAGTTATAAGGTTTGCACCGCGCGAAAAGTCCAATATCAAGGGCTTTTAAAAGACCTTGATATTTGTATATAAAGAGGCAAGGTGTGCCCCCAAAGAAGTTGGGGGGTTATCAGAGAGTGGATGCGGTAGTTATGCATAAAATGTTCTGTTTGTATATGTAAACTTACTATATTGGTCCAAAAAGCTCCCAGTATATGCAATAGCTGCAAGAACAGAACTTCATGTTAGTTACTCAATACTACATTGGATGAAGCACTCCGAGTGTATGCTTTCGTTACAAAGAGAAGTCTTTTATGATTTTTTTTTTCACGTACACCAACATGCACCATTCCATGTACCTATAAAAAAAGTAACGGGTCTCACACTACCACTGTTCTGCATCTTCATAATCCCCCTACAGCCCTTGCTTCAAAAGATCATGTGTACTTTTCATACTGCTCTCTTACAAACATAGCAAGTGCCAAAAAATGCCGCTCTTGTATATATAATTTGATGTCATGCCGAAACCAGTTGGATCCAAAAAAAAGGATGCTACAATGGATTTTTATATATAAAAACATTCTCAGTGTATTACAAAGCAGCACATGTTTTACGATGCTGATCGAATGCGTCTATTTTTTTTTTCATTATTGTGAATGACCAATGCGATTAAATAGAGATTTGAAAAGTTAAGGAAAGTATAGGAGCAACAACCCCTGAATTATTAAAGACGACCCCGTTCATGGGAAGCTTTTTCTTATATAAAAGTGAATTCTTTTGAGGTTAATCTTTTATCTACATTCGCTTTTTTATTGATGCATAATGGCAAGCAATAGACATATGGTTGCTTGCTACTGTCGAACGTGCAGCAGGTCAAACCCACGGGGTTATGAGTTGGTGACAAATCGAATACAGCAAAACCACGATGAGCGTGATCACGTTGTACTAAGAGGCGAGACACAGCAGGATGGTATTTTATAAGCTACTTTTCCAAGCATCAGTATGGTAATAATGATATTTGACTTCGAATATAGTGGCTAGTATGATCGCTCTCTATGAATCCTTGAGCAATAACACGTCCCGATCATCAGTTGGCAATGGGTTATCATAACCATGAATAATACTGATGAATCCAATGTTTTGCCACCACCAGCTAGCGATTCTGACGCGGGCATGGACGATTATGGTAACGATACGATGGATATTGATAATGGCAACCCCCCTTCTGCTCTTCATTCTTCGTCTCCGGAGTCCCTTTCACTTCCCTACCCTCGTTCTCAAGGTACGATAAGTTGTTGAGTAATATTGTAGGTAGATCGACCAACAACGTATTCTCTCTGAATGTAGCTGTCAATGCCAGCCGCAGAATACCTCAGGACATTGAGGTTACAGTAACATATTCGAAAACGATGGTGACAGCGATAGTAAAACGTGGTTGTGCTCATGCTCGTGAGTTGGATGCGGATGATATCGAGTGAGGGTACAGCAACAAGGAAGTCGATATAACAGGAGGCCGATTTCCAAAGGACAATTTTATTATATCCACTTGCGAAGCAATTCTAAAACAGTGTTTTATTAAAAAGAGTTGTCACTTCCCTCGATAATCCAGCATCAGGAGAAAAGATGCTACTTCAGCATTATCGACATCCAGTTGCACTCGTCCCCATTTTCCTTGTCTTGTTCCAGTTGCATTTCTTTTCTGAGCATATTTCGGGCATAGTCATCGAGTTTTTCTCAGTCCTGCTGGCAGATCTCCTTGGCCAGGATGCCCATATCCCTCGTTCACTTGCTACCCTGCATAGTATAAATGGCTTCTCTGTCTCTGTCTTAACAGACAGTATCGTCTTATGTGTCGTGTTCCCGGTGCCATAGTCTCTACCTCAAACGATCCGACGATTGCCCGACCGAATGCACCAATGACGACATGCGGTACCAAGGATTATGCGGCACCAAATTGTTCAAAACGTTAAGGATTCGCCTATCTCCAGTAAAGGAATTTGCATACCATCCTTTGGCTGCTAGTATGCAGAAGCTTTTCAAACGACCAGGGTTCGAGGCAAAAATTGAACAATGGCGTACCCGCACACGATATGAAAACAAAAGTTTCGACATCTATGATGGCGATATGTGGCGTGGTATCCTTGATAGAAGTGGTGCCCCGTTCGTTTCTTTATATCGTTCGTTGCTGTTGACGCTTAACGTTGACTGGTTTGGTCCGTTCATCAATTCTACGTACTCGTGCGGTGCTCTATATTTGACTGTCAACAACTTGGCGGGGGCAGAGCGCTTTAAAACAGAGAACGTAATTCTTGTTGGTATCATGCTAGGTCCATGTGAGCCAAGCACATCCGACATGAATCATTACCCTCTTCCACTAGTTGATGAATTGTTGGAATTGGAATGATGGAAAAAGGATCAGCACTTACAGCAATCCAAGAGAAAGCGACCTTGTCTGGGTAGCTCTGCTCAACAATGCATGCACATTCCTGCTGCTCGGAAAAGTAGTGGATTCACATCCCATGTAAGCCTTTGTGCTTGTCATAAGTGCCTTCGCCAGTTCGACGTCTTCGACGGTACATTGAATATGAGCTACTCTGGTTTCGAAGTTGATGATTGGGAGCTGCGAAGGAAGGAGGGTAATTTGGGTGATGCAACTCGATGGATATATGCTGCTACGATGATGCCCGACACATTGTATGAATATCTGTATAAATTCTACAATCATGTATACGACCAAGCTTTCGACTCTAAAAATCGTTAGCATTTATTATCAGAAGATCAAGACAATCGACATCATGGGTCAAACTTACCGGAGCATGGCAGCACGATCTCGGCGAGGGCGCATGTACAAGTTCTGTACGAATCAGGGCGGCGTAATACTGGTTCACAGCCACCGTCAGTTGCATGGCCTTGTAAAATACAGTTTTTTCTTTCGGCATGTGCTGACCATCGATAGCGTACCAAAAGAGCATGTATTTGCATTTGTACGATGGTATGTTTCGGGCGACGATGATGTTCCTCCCCCCTCCTTCACGGATGAGTATCTGCAGACAACATGGAGTAGTCGATTGCGAGCCGAGAATAGCGATTGCATCGTGCCTGTTCACCCTTTGAACACACAAAGTGCAGTCGTTAAATATGATAGCCTAGACAATAAAAATGACGGAACAACAGTAGTCATTCCCTTGCATAAAAAGGTGTTAGCATAAGGACAAACCCTTTGCTTTCCGCAAAAATATTATATCCCTATCTCCAAATTTATACTCTCATCTCTTTCCCCCCCAAACAAACAAAACCGTTCACTGCCCAAAAAGTCCTTTCTCACCTTTACATGTCCATTAACTAACGAAACAGCTACGTAGTAAATGCCTACAGTATTGCTAAGCTCGTCAGCAAACTCATTAACAGCGCAAGATGTTGTATAAAAATAGTGTTCGTTGTAAACAGAAATGGTTCTGTATAGTATCTAGGAACGCGTGTATATACAAGTCCAACCGTACCAAATGCTGGTTCCAACAATGAGGCTTTTTGTGAACGTGCGAAAGCTGGTGTGTGTACTGAATACCCTTCCTTCGAGTGTATCGAGAAAAAAGCGTCGATTGGTTAGGTTGCTGTTCAATGCAGAAGTTAGTAAAAAACCAGGAAAAAAAAGAAACGTGTGTTCGTTTTGCGGACCCCAATATCAATTGCATATGGGGGAACATTCTCAGTCCCCCTCCCTAAACACTCTTACGAGTTTTTTTGCCCTCCCATACCCACACAGAAGCCATGCAACCAAATTGTTTTATTAACGATGAGCTCAAGCGGGCAGCGTAGACACCACTTCAGATGCCAAACTCGTCCAACTTTGCAAACAAAAAAAACTCGTTTGCCTACAGATCTCATCAGCTCCCTGACATAACCTTTAAACACTCATACAAGCTTTTTACAAAGTCGGTATGCCCTTCAGGCACCAGCACCAACAACTGCTTCCCATTGGTGCTGCCTTCGGCGTTTGTCTCTTCATCCGACTGGCACTTGTGCTGGAGCAACCGAGAACTATCTAGGTATAGCTCATCGAATTAAGCAGAATGCTTCTCGTGTGCTCGTAATCGTCGTTTCAATTTCTTATATATATTAAACATTACCTTTATTACCAACGAACAACCAAACTATCTCCAATTAATCCATATGACCTTACTGTATTGCGTTCGCTGATAACGTCGCCCAACCACTTTTGGTTCTTCAGCAGCGGAAGGCGGTCGTCGTGACTTCTTACGCTCGTTATCATAGAACTTATCACCATGTCCAACAAACGACGCTCGTTGATGTTGATATGGCTCAAGCTGCTTACGTACCTGACAATCCGATCACGAGCAGCACGGCTATGGGGAACTGTGAACACAGTCGAGAAACAGAACCCACGATTACCTAGGGTACATTTGTAGTCGCGGATGGCCACCTATATAGACACATCATAGTCAACAATCTACTGCTAATCCATTGTTCGCCGTTGTAGAATTGTTTTCTAGCAGAAATAATGGCAAACGGCCTGGCGTGCCCGCTGTTTGGATGACACCGGGTTCTTGCTGCTCATGCTCAAGACGCGCTTCGGACAGGCGCGAAACAGTATCACGTATCGACGCCAACCGTTCGCGCAGCAACCTGTTTTCCGTCTCCACCCTTTGCAGCCGTTCTTCCCTCAATGCAAGCTCGTAAGCAGAGCATTGTCCTTGCTGGATCGCCACGTGACGAGATTCGGCTTCGCGCTCTCTTTGTGCGCTGGTTCCGCGATTGGTAGGCATCTATAGGATAACTCAGTCCATGCAATGACAATGTACTGCCAGCAACTCTCTCTGTGCTTACTTTAATTGTTAGCAACAAGCAGTTCGATATCAAGAAAAGGATCTGATTCAGGAAAGTACATTTTTGGAGAGCGTCTCACTATGTATTCATTCCTACCTTTTCTAAAAAAGGGCGTATTTTCAAGTGGATTACTGTTCATCGACCATGTGTGCTACTATACATGCTTTTAGGAACTTAGCGAATTCCAGCGATAAATGGCCAGCAGCAAATGTATAGGGATGGCATAGTTTACCACCAAGGTTCATAAAAGTAAAGGTACCATAATAACGTAGCACAATATAGATCGTGCTGGGGGAGCAATCAACGATCTCAGTTGATGCTCTTCCTTGCATACTTGAACTTCTTCTGTGCATTATTTCTTACACTTCCTTTTCTTATGTACGGCCTATTACTTTTCACTGCGATCATGGCTATTGCACTAGCCACTACTTTCTTCAGCGCTTAAATATCCAGTGGTAAGGGAACGCCAAGTGGAACACAAGTTCGTCATGCCTTCATAACCTCGAGGTGTAAGGTGGTAAGTAGAATTGACATACAGAAAGATGGATCAAGTGTGGGTCGGTGGAATCGACGCGCTACTTGCACAAATGTTTGGGATCGGATTTTGTGAGTGTGCATGTGATGGGTACTTTTTAAACGCTCTTGTCTTTGGTTCACTTCTACATTCCCCTTTCTTTTCCTCCTCCTTCTTCTTCTTCCTCTCACTACGTATATTACAGTGATTAACAGATACGACAGCTAGTTTTTATATATGTCGATTGTTTGAAGGTGATCCTCTTGGCTCTTATTCTTTCCTTTTTACATTTTCCTACGATCCATCTTGCTAATATTATCGCACGCATTCATTGGACTATTTCATACAACACAGTTCGTACTTTATGCCTTTTGAAGCTGCCGTCGTTGCCAAATGTAATAGACCAGCTAGAAGAGCGTAAGTTTCCCTTTCTTTACTATATCTTCTGTATTATTGATCCATGACCCTGACAACTACTATGCACCATCCCTCGCATCGTACCACATGTACGCTACGAACTTATTTGTGTCTTTCTAACGTTTCCTAACGTGATGAAGTGCTACTATTATGGTTGTCTCATATGGACGATAAGGATTAAGGCCGCATAGGTATGTATATCTTTGTTAGTACTCTTTTCCTATGATAGATGACGAGCTTCGGTGTCTCCGCACCATTGGTATATATCAAACTGCTCCTTTCGCGGCCGGTCTTTAACTCTTTCATCCTGTGAACGATGCATTCTGTATTTTTTACTAACAATCTTCAACGTGATGTCTTTTAGGTATGTCATCTCCACTATAGTCTATGCGCATCTCCTTCCGCGCTGTTTTTGCTTTCAGGTATAATTTGCCTCAACACGCATCTTTCTGTAGTAGGACTGCTGTCCTTTGCACCATCTCTTTTCAACTACAGCCTTTTTTTTAGAATCATCACATAACATAGGCTTACATTTGATGACGTTTTTCAATGTTCTATAAAGCATAATCTTCTACATAAAAACCGTTTTAGACACCCATAACAATATGTATATTACACATGACCATGAACACAAAAATCAATAGCATGCTTTGTCCGTTTACTATATGTGTAAAGAAAAGAACGAAAATATGCAATGCATAATCCTTCTTTTCTTTTTCACGAACCTACTGAAGAAGGTACCCAGTTCAAAAGCAATATATAGCAAGACCGTCAGAGACATCTACATACATAATGTAATTAATTGTGAGCTTAGGGGACTGTATGCACTACAAAAAGCTAAATATCAGGGTAATATCAAGCTCTTTTCTACCCCATGATACTTCCCTGCAAGCCCAATGTATATGAACAACTTCTTTCCTTCCTCAACCATTTTATTTCGATCTGTGGTAATTTCCTTTTCTACAATTAAACACTTCCAAACTTTTTATGTCTAGTAGTTCTTCTCGGTCGAAAACTTTAACATCGTTTTCGTAAGGCAAATGGTCGACGATGATTTTTTGTAAGTTCTGGTGTTTTCTAAAGTGATTATACAACAGTGAGTGTCAGAACGAGTTGATCAAACAAGTTCTTTTACCTGATGAAGTCATATAAGTCTGGGACATTGGTTGATAAACCTGCGTAGTCTACAACTACCAAACACACATTTTTTGTATAAGACAAGTATGAAAGAAGGTCTTTTAAATTTCTGTTAGTGTCTAAAGCACATAATTGTATGTCGACCAGTTCAATTTACCGCAAATTTTTTAAAAAATCTTTTGTTGGATAATTTCCAAGTAAGAAAATTGATTTAAACTCAGATATGGTCATATGAATTTTTAACAATTAATGAAGAGAAAAGAATTGTTTTTAGACAAAATTCAAATAAAAATGATTATAAACAACAACAAACATTAATATGTTTCTTCTTGTTTTCTTTATGAAACCATTTCCAAGAAACTATACCAGCAATATTACTCCAATAATTATTTCTATAATATAGGTAATGAAAATAATAAATTAATTACCAAAAAAATAATAGAAGAAATAATTTTTAAATATAATCTAAAAAATGTAATGTTTTTTAAATGAAATCAAAAATAATATTAGAGTATAATTATAATTAATTGTTAATATTTCTTGAAAATACATAATAATAAACTTTTAATTCTTTTTATGAAAAATATTTAGATAAATTTAAAAATGTGTTGATCAAAACATCTGTATTTTCCATTATCATTTGCACATTTGATATATATTCGTTTGCCACATATTAATCCTTCATTTTTACCTGATGTTATTTTAAAATCGCATACCCTACTATTCATATTACAATCCCATCATTATTTATTTAGAAAATTTAATTAAAAATATGTAAAAAGGAACAATTTTTTGAATTTTCTTAAAATGAAATATTTAAAACAATTGTAAAATATTATTTATTAGATAAATATAAGATAGATTTAAAAAATAAAATTAATTTTTTAATTCAATTACAATTTTGTAGACATTATTTCTAATTATTTATTTAATCACAGGATCATTTTTATGTAAGAATTTACATTAATCAAATCATCTTATTTTATCTGAGATTGTAGAAAAAAAAACAACAAATTAATATTTATTTTAAAATAGGAGAAATAATTTTATAGTCAAATTTTTATTTAATTTTTAACTTTTTATTTTCGGAAATAGATAAATTTTCTATATTTAATATTTTATTATTTATATTTTCACCAAATTTATTTAAATATTGTATATAAAAATAAAAATCATAAATTTCATTTTTTTATTGTAAATTTTACATTATCAAATTATTTTAAATACAAATTTTAACTTTTATTATTATTTAATTTTAATAGATTATATATATTTTAGAAATAAAATAGGTTTATTTAATAAATGGATAAGCTCATAAAAATCATTAGGATTTCTAATTTTCATACTTACAGGTACCATGCGACAATCTGAAACATATATTTCTACATTTTGATTAAGTTGTTTATATCCTTCTATTAGATTAAAATACAAGAAAATTGTTATAATTATTAATACTTCCATTTTTATTTATTAACAAATTCAATTTTTAACTAAAAAACTTTTATCATAATTTTTGGTATAATTAAAAAAAGTTTATCTCTAAATATTATAATAATACTTAAATAAATTAAATTATTATCATTGTATTTATAATTGGTTTGATATTTCAATGTCAAGTTTTTTTCTGACACTAAAAAGAAATATTAACATTTATTTATTTCCTATACTAATAAAATATTTATATATTTAGATTTAAATTTATTTTATCAAAATACTTTTATAACCTTCCGAAATCTAGCAGATTATATCCGCTTCAGGAAAAATCTTTGATTTTGACATTGTTTGAAGACATTAACTATACTATTAACTTTTTTGTTGTTTCCAAACTATTATAATAAAAATCTATAATTTTCTTTATATCATAAGTCTTTTTCCAATCTTGAGTTAAAAAACTCCATTCTTTTAATATTAATTTATTAATTTCATTTTTTTATTCAATTTTATATTTTTTTATTTCTTCAATGATTATTCATAATATAAAATAGGAACTACTTTAATATCTCTAAAAAAAGGATGGAATACTAAAACAATAATTATAGGTAATTCTTGTAAAGAATGGAGGAAACTATTTAATGATAAAGGTGATATATGTTATCAATGTGATAAGGAAAAATATAGTTTACAAAATAGGCTTTATTATAGTGGTTTACCTGATATTATTGAATCAGACTATAATAAATGTGATAATTGTTGTAATTTATTTTTATATTTTGTTATAAATTATCAAAATGAATTAAAAAAAAATAATGTAAATAGAATGTAACAATTTTATACAGTTTATAATTATTATTCATATAACAACTTTTATAAAATTAACAAAATTAAAGCATTGATCCATCTATAATTGTGCTTAAGGTACTCATGTCCTCATTTTCTGTGTAACAGTCGCGCTCGCTTATGGGTTGGTTCGACTTGCAAGAAAGAGAAACAAAGACCTTATCAACTAATGACCGCTCTCGAAGACGACCAACCATGTGCTGCATCAGCCGCAGCCTATCTCGCGCTGCTTCATTGTCAGGTGACTTTCTGCAGTATCCCACTATCTCATATTCTTCATGCTTCATACGTCTAATCGATCTTTGATAGTGCTGCAACGCCTTAGTGATCTTTTCAACGATTGTTTCTGATATACAATATTAGTTTAGATCCATTTTCTGCTAAAATAAAACATAGCTTACCCATAAAGCTTTCTTTTAAAACGTATAGTAGTTGAAAGCGTACGTCGTCAGATCTTTTACGCTTTTGGTTGACCTTGTAGAAATGGATTCCTTGGGTCGAGCACCATTTGCCAAACCCTACCGCGCTTTTGTTATCGAACATGGCTGTGTGTCGACGGGCTACTTCTAAGATCATATCATTTGAGTACTCGCGATACTCATATACTACATCGTTGTAGGGATTGTACGACAGAAATACTTCGTTCAAGAAGTGGACGACCTGTGGGGTTGAGCCTATATCAAATGGTTCATTAGTAAGTTGTAATACCATAGATAAAGTATCATTGAAAGGTTCTATTATTTACTCAGTCTTCTGATTTTTTCGGTCACACTCGCTTGCTCATCGTTGGAAGGTTGCTCTTCTAGTGGTTGCGGTGGTTTTGTAGGGCTTGACAAATATCAGTGGTATATGAACGGATTACTGTGGATGTTGGGGATGTAAAGCAGGAACGGCTCGGTAGGATCTTTCATGAAGCAAATGTCGACATCGCCGAAGCCGTCTATCTTGTCCAAAAGCTTCTTTTCGTTCTCCAGGTTATATTCTTGCTGAAAGAACATGCAGGCTGCTTGGCCTCTAGTCACGTTCATACTGTAACCTTGCAACAAGCTTAGAAAAAACCTTGGAAACAGCCTTGGAACAACCTTGGATAAACCGTGAAACAACCTTGATGTCCTACTATTAGTTGTATAACCAATTATAACCTACTAGCGCTGTAATATAGATAATAAAATTGCTATGATCGGTATAACTATCAGTAGCCGAATTAATTATTGATTTACAGTAAATTGAATTTTTTTATTTATATTGGTAGCCTCCCACGAGAAAAAAAAAGAGCGATTGTTTAAAGCATATAACAACAAATAAAAATGAATACAACACAACACATTGAACAACTTGATATTGAAATTAAAAACTTAATTGATAATAAATGGACTTTTCTTAATAAATCTTATCCTGAAATGCAACATAGATTCAATCATAGAACAGCTACTGAAGATATGAAGAATAATACAATAAATGATATAAAGGATGTATTACTTAATAGATTTGGATTTATACCTGTATTTTATTTTCTTACTGTTTTATATAGAAATATTGAATATCCAGGGCCATACCGCGAGATTGAAAAAGGGCTTGCATTCATATGGTATCAGGTATATCAGGAAAGGATATGCATACTGTTATGCCATATGCAACATTTTATGATTTATATAAGCGGTTCTGGATTACTAACTATAATGAATTGAATAAAAAGGTAAAACAAGATCTAGATAGTATGTTCTCATCACCACGTATCGCATTTTATCAGCAATAATAAACAATCCAGATGGTTTTAAGAATGTTACACTATTTATTGATGGACATGATAGTAAAATAAAGTATTATAAACCAAATGAGTCACATTCACAGTTATATTCATATAAATTAAAAGGGCCAGCTGTACGTACACAAGTTATATAGGATATGAATGAAATAATTACACATGTTTCAGTATCTAAAAAATGTGCTATTAGAAATGATGGTACTATGTTTATTAATATGAGACTATATAAAAAAATAAGTGAGGCAGATTGTTTAGGAATGGATGGTGGATATAATTTATTTATACTAAAGTTTAAAGATAATGCGACAGATGCTGGATATAGTTTTTATGATCGTAATTTTTTACATCCCATAAGAAAAGAACCAGGACAAAAGTTAACAATCAATGAGACATACTTTAATAACAAGTTTGGATCATTTCGTTCAGCAATAGAAGCATAGTTCTCTATGTTAGGCTCTAAATTTGAACGATTTATTAATAATCGTGCAGCATTGCAAATAACCGATATAAGATATTATAATATTCAGTTTTGTGTTGCTTGTATTTTTACTAATATATGGCGATTTGTAAATAAGTATAATATAGAGGTACAACCACATCATAAATTATGGTATGGAAAAGATTTGAATTCCCAAGTAAGAAAAACAAACTTGACTTAGTATTTTCAAATGAGCAAAAAGTAAATACTGAATATAACGAAATGGTTGACATGCAGCAGAAATTTCTACAGCTTAACATTAATCAATCAATAGATATGGCTATAGATAGTGAGGACGAAACTGAAAATAATACATCTAAACGCAAGAGAAAAAATCAAAGAGGACAGAGAAATATAGAACATAGTAATTCATATAAAATTGAGAAGATTGTAGGACATGTGTATACTGATAATAAGTACATATTTGAGGTTAAGTGGGTTGGATATAGTGTAAAGGATAATAGTTGGTTAACAGTTGATAAGTTTAACTCCCAGGAAATGCTACATGAATATATGGCCACACATGGTATTCAGCTCTAAATTAATTTCTTACTTATTTACTTATTAAAAAATTTCATATTGAAACTGACTGCATCAACCTTTCGTTTACTTGCCCAATTATATTTATGTTTTATGCATTCATTAGTTATACTTGTACTTATATTAGTATCTTTTGATTTATTTTTGACGTCAGTTTCTTTTGTTATATCTATATCATCTATTATAGCCTGTTTTATATCCTTATGCTTTTTAAAATATTCTTTTGGCTGTATTTCTTCTACTATTTGCTTGTTTCTCTGTTTATTTTTAATGTGTCTTTTTTTCTTTTTACGTTTTGGTATATTATTTGGTATGTTGCAGTCACTGCTTTTCTCTGATTCAGATGTACTTACATCTATGTATTTATGTTTCTCTATATCTTCTGGTAGGTTTTCCCAATCAGTAGTATCATTTACAACATCATCACATTTTATATCATTAAACACATCTTCCCAATGCCTACAATCTACTGATGATGGTACCTTTATAGTTGACCATCCTCTATTTGTTGAGGCGGTTTATGTTGTTTATTGTTCTGTGTATTATTACTATTATGTTTTTCTTCTTGTTCCTTCATATATTCTTCTGTGTCAGCTAATTCTTGTAGTTCCTCTACTGTTTTATCCATCGGTGTATATTTTTTAAAATCATCCTGACCACTATTATGTGCATAACGGATAAATGTATGCTGATCTTGGTATTCGTTTTCGAATTCACCTTTGTATAAGTCCTCATACTTATCCATGTTTTCATAATACATGAATTTATTTCCATAATCCTTCACCTTCATTGTGTATGGATTCCATATTATATGACCTTTACGGTTCTTATCAACATAGATAATATATAAACGATTGAGCGTTGGCTCTAACTCATATACTGATTTGTTTTTGTATAACATGTGCGGCATATAGTTACTATTCAGTATTATTGGCATATTCTTCTTTTTAGTTATTGACTTTGTGAATTTGCCATTAAGTTTTAACCGTGTTCCTTCTAACATTTGGTTTAAAAATGTTAATTTGAAATCAGAACCTGTTTCTTCATTATATATAAATTCATAATCATCATCCTTATAATCTGACCAATCATTTTCTTTATTCATTAGATATGCTCGATGGCCACCTTGTTCTAATACATCAATGTTATATGTCTTACCTATATTTGATGGACCTACAATCTAGTATTGTGGTATCTTATTTTTACCACCAAACATTGTTTCAATCCCAAACATAGACCACATATGTAATTTATTTCCAGGGTTATTTTCCATATCGGCATCATGAAAGTAAGAATTTAAATTTGATTTTACAGTATCATATTTAAATAGTAATTCTGGATATATTCCGGTAGCCTTCTGCATATTAAGCTGCTTTGTAATTAATTGATATCCAAGTAACTGTTGGTGCATTTTTCTGGTCTTAACTTCATAATTCGAATCCATATTATAACAAATATAATCTTTTCCTTTCATACAGTAGCTAATGGACTTTTGTGGATTACCACCTGGTTTAATATTTGGAGTAACACCATTGATAGTAAAGAATTTACGTGCTGTTTTTGTGTCGAACCGCTCATTCATTTGTATCTATATATGAACATGTTTCTCACCAGTTTCTGGTGCAATTTCATCACATGCAATTGCCTTTTCAATTCGATAACCAATACGTTCATGTTTTATAAACCATTCCATGATTTGTTCTTTTGTTAAATGGAAGTCCTTACAAATATATGTGAACAGCCCTTTAGTGTTTTGGAATCGGAATTCTTTGCCACCCTGCGAGGAATCTGCACCAGAGGTGTTACCCTCTAACATTGCATCGGAAAATCGAAAATAGGAGGATTTGAGGAATTTTGCAAAAGCCCTAATCTATCCCATTATTGCAGTATGGTTCTCGTCCCTTACTTCCTTTGTTATGTTAGCCTTTTTGAGGTCCTTTTCGAGTTCGACCCTTAGTTGGTCAGCAATTGTTTTTTCACTAACATCTTGATGATGTTTAGTAAGATGCTTTGCTCTTTCTATTAAGAGCGTCAATGTTATTCCTAAAATAGGAATAAATTCAGCCATAATGGCAATAAATGTGAGGAGGTTCATTTGGTCCATGTTGTGTTTTCGTTGGGGTAGTTTTGTTGGAGTGCTAAAAAAAATATAACAAATATATTTTGCTTTATATTCTGTGGTGTTATTTTTATATTAAAAAAAAATTCAATTTTTATTTTTTTCAAAAATTTAAATGTATGTATGCCAAGACATTCATGCATGAATTATTTCAATAAAAATTAATTTGGCTATCCTGATATATCTTAACTAATAAGTCATCTAGGGTTACTAGATCGCATTAAAATTATCATAACCATGGCCAGTCCCCCTTGAAGAAATGGATTCCTTGGGTCGAACACCATTTGCCAAACCCTACCGCGTTTTTGTTATCGAACATGGCTGTGTGTCGACGGGCCACTTCTAAGATTATCATTTGAGTACTTGCGATACTCATATACTACATCGTTGTAGGGATTGTACAACAGAAATACTTCGTTCAAGAAGTGGACGACCTGTGGGGTTGAGCCTATATCAAACGGTTCATTAGTAAGTTGTAATACCATAGATAAAGTATCATTGAAAGGCTCTATTATTTACTCAGTCTTCTGATTTTTTCAGTCACACTTGCTTGCTCATCGTTGAAAGTTTGCTCTTCTAGTGGTTGCGGTGGTTTTGTAGGGCTTGACAAATATCAGTGGTATATGAATGGATTACTGTGGATTTTGGGGATGTAAAGCAGGAATGGCTCGGTAGGATCTTTCATGAAGCAAATGTCGACATCGCCAATGCTGTCTATCTTGTCCAAAAGCTTCTTTTCGTTCTCCAGGTTATATTCTTGCTGAAAGAATATGCAGGCTGCTTGGCCTCTAGTCACGTTCATACTGTAACCTTGCAACAAGCTTAGAAAAAACCTTGGAAACAGCCTTGGAACAACCTTGGACAAACTGTGGAACAACCTTGGAACCACTCTGGCACACCGTGGAATAAATACTCTGCTTACCCAGGCACAACCCTGGTACACCTTGGAACAGATACTCCGCCTTGGGTCAAAAAAAATCATGACCAGCCTTTGATACAGTTTCGTTTAATGCTGATTTCTGATTTCGGAAATCGGGTTCTTACTCTAGTATGATGAATAAACAAAACTTTATATTTACTTCTATTATATTACATTTAGAAATTGTTTTCTAAAACAAATATATTATTAAAATTCAGATATAAAATAGTATTATTTTTACTTTTAATACTATTTACTATATAATATTACTATCATTCTTTACAAAAATTATTACTATAGTAATTAATTAAAATATGATTTCTTCGAAAATCAGCTAAAAAGGTAATTATTATGTTAGTGATAAATGATTTTTTTTTCGTTAGCAACAAGATTTTCTATTAAGTAACTGCTATTTTTCCTCGAAAAAATTAAATTATATAAAATATATAATTTGCCAATTAGCAAATTAGAAAATGAATCTAATTTTATTTTTTTTGAAAATAAATAGATATATTATTTCCTTATTAATTTCCTTTTTTAATTAGTTGCTATGATACATATTTTTAATTTAAAAATTGAGAATTTTCATATATAATTAAAAGATTATTAAGATATATGCTATAAATATGGAATCAGATATTGAAATCATGGATGAATATACTAATAAGAATAATGAACATATTATTGAATATAGAAAAAAGTTAAAAAATGAAATCAATAATTTAATATTAAATAAGTGGTCTTTTTTAAGTCAAGATTGGAAAAAAGTTGAAAATAAATTTAAGCATCGAACAGAATTAAAAAATATTAAAAATATAAGAGAAATTAAAGATGAATTATTAGATAAATTAGGTTATATTCCTATATTCTTTTTTATTACTGTTTTATATACACATAAGGAATATCCAGGACCTTATTTAGAAGTTAAAAAAGCATTATTATTAATATATCAATTAGTAGATGGTTTTACATCTAAAAATATAAAAAAATATATCCCATCATCTAGTTTTTATAATTTATATAAAGAGTTTTGGATTACTAATTATGAAAATTTAAATAAATATGTTGATTATTGTTTATTAGAAATGTTTAGTAATATAAAGATAAGAGTATTATCAGCTCAAATTAAAAATCCTCAAAATTTTAAACATATAACTTTAGCTTTAGATGGGCATAATACAGCAATTCAATATGATAAACCGAATGTTTCACATCAAAAAAAATGGTCATATAAATTTAAAACTAGTGGAATAAGAACATAAGTATTAGTAGATATAAATGAGAATATAATTAATGTTTCTAATAGTCAATTATGTGGTATTTGTAGTGATGGTGGTATGTTTTTAAATATGAAATTGTATAGAAAAATTAAAGAACAAGATTGTATTGCATTAGATGGTGGTTATACACTATTTATTAAACAATTCGAAGATTTTTGTAAAAGTAAAAATATTAATTTAAATAACAGAAATTTTTTTATCCAATTCGTAAAGAAGCAGGAATAGCTTTAAATAATCAAGAAGAACATTATAACAAAGTATTTGGTAGTTTTAGATCTATAGCTGAAAATCAATTTAAAGACTTATATAATAAATTTAAAAGATTCTCTAATAATAATTCTATATTAAAGACAGATGATATAAAATATATAAACTTACAATTAAAAGTTGTATTTTTATTAGAAAATATTCAAAATTTTACTGATAAATTTAATATTATAGTACAAGAACATCATAAGTTATGGATAAATAATAATCTTGATTTTCCTAATGAAATGAGCTTAATAGATATTGTTTATACTAATCAAATGGAACAAATGAATAAAATTAAAGATTTAAAGAAAATACAATTAGAACTACTAAATTTAAATATAAATAATGATGAATTAGAAAATAATAATATTGATATAATAGTTGATAATGAAAATGAAACTGTAAATGATGATAATAATAATGATGATACAGATGTTGACTTTCCTCAATATCAAAATGTATCTAAAAAAAGAAAAAAACGATCGAAAAATAAAAATAAAAATAAATGTATGAATATATATGAATATAGAAATGTAAACAAAGATGAAAATATATTTGAGGTAGAAAAGATGGTAAATCATAAAATAGAGAATAAAAAATATATATTTCATGTTAAATGGAAAGGATACGATTATAGAGATAATAGTTAGGTCAATGAAAATGATTTTAAACAAAAGGAAATAATTATTGAATACTTTAATAAAAGAAATATATTATATAGTTAATTATTAAAAAAATATAATTATAATGATTTTATATTATAAAATAAGGTATTAATTATTAATATAAAAATTAAATTATGATTACTGATTGTTCATCTATGTGTCGAGCACAGCATTCTTTTTCGGTTGAGGCAGCAGCACCGCAATGTAAGTTCACTTTTGTTTGAGCCAGCCATTTTCCACGCTCTTCCACGATCTATTTAAAAGTCAAGAGAATATAAGAACGTGAGCCAAATCGCTTATGCAAGATGGAAGAGCTGTGAACTACCCTAAAAAAGTTTACGTTTTTTATGCCTTTCATGTAAGTAACTTTGTAGCACTCTCCATTCCTTGAACGAAAGTTAGCTTTGTAATAAACTCAAAAAACGGAACAGGAAAACCATCGCTGTTGTATCTGTATCCTTTTGGTTTGAACGGACAGGTCAGGTCACTTTGTTGTCATTCAACGTCATCCAGCTGGCTACAAGAGCGTCTTTCGGGAAAGCTGCATGGTTACTGCTCTGATCGAAGCAGAACACTCCTTTTGAAACAGGAAAAAGAAGAAAAATTGGGACGGGTCAGGCATTGGAAACCTTTTACCATACATACTCAATTGTATTCTTCTTACCAGTACAACCTGGTTGAATGATTTAAAAAAACGCGAATTGCTATGTCTAGCTGAGCGAGCATGTGCTCATTAGTCCACCAACCCTCGTTATTTTTTCCGGCCTTGCACAATATTCGAGCTTCAACAGGAAAATCCTCCAGCAACTTCGCTTCGTTCCTTTGTTCTTCGGTGATATGCAGTGGTCCATGGCAAGCACACAAAAACTCTGACACCATTATCGAACCACCCGGACCCTTTTTTCTCAGTATCGACTCGCCATCAGCAAGCCGTATGTCGTTCTTGCCATCATTGGAATAGAATGTGCTTTCGCCGTGCGTTACAAGCACATGTTCTCTTTCACATTCCGACAGGTGCGGCCTTGTCACTTCATTCATCTCGTCCCCAGAATATTGACGCATAAGTCGACAATACCCAAGCATCCGGTTCGCCCATTCTACGCGATATTCCTTGACATTGGGCCGTTCGTGTCCGTCATAGTAAATCTATAGCAGTATAAAGTAAGTTATTTAACATAAATTATTAATGTGGTTTACAAGTTAAAGATTAAGTTACTGAGTATGTACACATACATCCTTATTATATCGCTTAAATCTGTAGCCCCAGATACGCAGGTACGCGCTATCGTACTCTCTGAAATGTCACCCGGCACGCCAAGTGTTTCGGGAATGATGACGGATGAAATATCTTTTTTTGAGAACAATCGTTGATGTTTTTGCTGGGTTTAATTAATTCCAGTATGCGATACATTTTTTCTTGACGTCCTCGTCGCTTCGCGTGTTTTCCTTGCTGATGGCTGGGCAGGGTCCCTAGTAAGAGGTACGTTTTTGCTCAATCCATTATCGCTCGACTGCGATAGGTATGTGCTGAAACCCAGAAGGATGTTGCTGCCTTCATACTTGCGTACGACTTGTTATATCCGTAGATTCTTAAAGTAACAATGCACGCTCATTATCCGTAATGTTTCGTACGCGTTCAATGAACCCACTTCAGATAGCGAATTTCTGATAAGACTGACTTTTTCGTAGAGACCATCGTATACTTGTCGAATTCTTGCAAGTTCCATTTCATTCTTGCTAATATTCGGACTGTTGTCGACTTCCATTTGTTCTTGTATAGGTGCGTTCGAAAAAAAGCTGGTCAAAGGTCGGCAACCTTCTGCACTTTCTCTCTTCATGATTAGGTTCTTTTTTTTATGATACTTTGTATAGCGTGAGGTTCCTGTTGTCATGTAAATTTAGTACTTTGTAATTGTTTAAATACATACGAATTGCTTTTTTTTTTCAAAATCATATTTGCTCTTCTTCCACTTACGGTTATATGGAGAGCGAAGATATTGTCCAGCATCAGGGCGCCATTCAATCAAGCTTTTCCAGCGGGCTCGTGATATATCGTAACGCTCACCCTCGGATGGATCTTCTTCTCGTTGACCCTCAAGTTGCAAAGTGGACCGCTGCTAGATATACGCCAAAGGAAGCTTAGTATAGTTCTTGCATAATATTCATTGAAGAAGCACAGTTCCGCCAGATCATAGCACCCGTAATGATAAACCTACATCGTTTAGGGCAACTGCAACGAAGCGCGAGTGGTTCGTGCTTCTGGATTTGCGCAGCGCCACTGCAGAATTTTTTCCGACGTCTAGGCATAATGCAATATAAAGCAGAAAGCTATCGATAGGTATACTGGTACTCGTCGAAAATGATAGAATGGAAGACAGTGGTAGAATTAAGTATCCTTTGCGCCTTTTAAAGATGTATCAGGTTACTGTGTAGTTCTACAACATGTTGCTTATAGCTATAGTATGAGAAACCCGGGCAGAACTTGCATGCATTATTTGTTTTCTTTAACGCCGTGTAAACAAATAGACCCACTCCTCATCAATTTTCTTGACTATGTAGTCTCGCGTTTGTCTTCAGAATATACGTATAACAAGCTTGTAATTGAGCTACACGGACTTCTAGTTACTAGTAATCCCATTTAATTTGAATTGCAATTGATTAATTTTAGAGTTGTTTTATCACACAAGGGGTCGTTAGCTCGCTGTTGTCACTGTGGCCGTTGTGGGAAAAGATCCTGGCAGCGCAGCATGCATCATGTATTATCCGCGATGTATACAAACAAACAAGACAGCAGATTCTCCAACCTTTACAACTCACTGCTGTTGAAAGGGCATGAAGTGAGCAAGTGACTATACATTAAACTTGACTATCCTCTCAGTATCTCTGATGGTATACCGATGGAGCGACGGGTGGGCGAACTTCAACACAATTAAGCTATAAGAGGTTGTGAGATAGTTACAAAATTTATATGATTGTTGGCTACACTGCTTTTTGTTGAAGGAAAAAGTCTAACTGTATATGGTAACCAGTGCTATAGAAAAGTGTTGCAATTTGGGGCTGACTCCGCTTAACATCCTCTTCCTTGGAACTCTTCTGCGTGTTCACAAGAACGATTTACGTGAATCTCTTCCACGAATTATATTCTAAAGATGCTATTCCATATGGTTCGTGAAGTTAAAAGTAGAAGACTGTGAGTCCTAGAAAGTAGCAAGATTTCAAAAAAAATCAAATTTTTGACGGTTTATGGTGAGATGCATCATAACCTGCTGCATTCTTTGCTGGTTGGTGCGTCTGGGTGACGGCTCTTCATTGCCATCAATATCGATAATGTCGTCCGTATCAACATAGTTATTGACGACAGGTCCAACTGCTACCAGAATGTTTTGTTAGGTTTCTTTATTAATATGTAGTATAGTGCATTTCTATTACCATTCTCATTTACAGGCTGCGAGGAAGCTGCAGCACGAGAACGTTCGGCCGGGTTTTGCTCATTCAGACCATCCATCTCTGCGAGCCTTTTTTGCTTTGCCTGAAGTTTCGGTTTGCCATTTTTGTAGAACATGGGGTTACCGTTCTTATCAAGCCAAGACACGAACTCAGTATAGTACTCCTTAGGATCTAACTCGTGATCTTTGGATGTTGTCTTGAATTTGGATGTGCGTGGCTTTTGGAATAGTATGAAACGAAGTGTAAGGGAAAAGAAAGCGAGTAAATTATCGAAAGCATTTGTACAAAATTTATTGAATATAAAAATAAGCCGTTGATGATAACGTCAAACCAATATAGGTAATTGCCCTTCATTCTTCTTTCTTTTCTATGTTAACTAATTCATCCTGTATAGCCTTATCTAAGTCTCGCAACATAGTAGCTGCCATTTTGATCGGCTCGACGGCTGTTTGATGAAATTGCTCGTCCTTATCTTTGTCATAATCAAAGCCCACAAGCTTGACATTCTTTTCGCCATACTCATACGAAACGGTGTTACCATTTTCACAGCTATGCGCACGAACTTGCTCCATGGAAATTGATCAGTCTCCTCCCCAGTTACATTGCCTACAAAGTGACAAAGTAAATACACTAATCCAGATGTACTTGATCTCAAGCTATGTTTGACTCACAGAACTGGTTGAGCAAGCATCTACATATACGCTTCAACCCAATATTATATTTGCGCTTCGAGCCGGATCTATCATTCTTTGTCGCCGATGCTTCTAAATATCGACGAGCGCAACTAATTGTTATTATCGGATCATACAAATGGAATTCATATATATTGCACATGCCATTATTTCCATAAAATTCTACAGAAAAGAAATCTTTAAGTGGGAAGTGATAAATAATACTAGTATGTTCCTGTGTTTACCTTTGCATTTGGAATTATACGTTGATAGTACATCGCCTTGTGCAAGGGAATGAACTGCTGCACCTATAAACCATGTTTAATCCATTAGATGTATTATCATAAGCGCAATTACCTACGAGAATTGCTATACGACATGTTGTTCGTCCAGTCGGCGGGCGTATCTGAATGCAGTGCAACAGCTACATCGGTCCCTAACTTCTCCTTCGCTTCGTACAACCAAACACCAAGCATATCCTTCAAATCTTGCGCTACTGCTTTACGATCAGCAGTAGTCTTTGGACCCTCTTGGCGTTTGTTAATGGCATTTTCAGTTCTTTTG